>NW_011371367.1:871000-1128370 GCF_000150735.1 Paracoccidioides brasiliensis
CATCTCCGTCTTCATTCTTGCCCTCTTCGCCTTCTCGAGCTTGGTTCTTCTTGCGCTTGCGCCGCTCGCGCTCCTTGCGGATCGCCACGATGAATTTTCGATCCGCTTCCCCAACTACTCCTTCAAGCAGAGGCGCGCCAAAAGCGTCGGATCAACCGCTCGAGAATTCCTTTAACTTTGCTCTTCAGACGGCCCTTGTGCTCCTTGCTCCACACCAGGAGGTTGGGGACGAGGGAACTGAGACGTGGACGCAGCATGTCCTCGGGCAACGCGACGACGGCAACTTTCACAAAACCGAGCACGCTGCGAACGATTTCGCGGTTATTGCTTGTCAGGAAGAGATCGATGGTCTCTACCAGATCGGAGAGCATTGAGGGGGCGAGTTTGTTGTGGAATTCGAAGAGGAGGCGGGATAAGGCTGTCACGGACGCGGCGACCATGTGCGGGGAGCTGCCTGCTAAGCCGGCAGAGACCATGGTGAAGAACTCTTCAATTGTGGCGGGGGCGTCTGGGGCGGTATCTGGCATGTGTGGAACGAGCGAGTTGCGGATTACCGTGCCGGCGGGGGTTCAGTTCGGGGTCAATGGTGCGTTGGGCGAGGTGGATGAGTAATGTGAATGCGGCTGTGCGGGCCTTTTCGTTGCTCTCCTTGCATCCGAGGACTACTTCGGAGAGCACTGACGGGATGAAATGGAGGTCTGAGGTTGGGAGGTAGGTGACTATTTCGTGGATGGCTAGGAGCCTGTCACGGCGGGCTGGAGGCGGGGTCTGATCGGCTGTTGAAAGGATGAGGGATTGCAGTTCGGAGCTCCGTTCGCGAAGAGCGGTGGCGCCAGTTTCTGTTGAAGCTAGACGCGGAAGAAGCTTGTATGCTTTCTTGATTAACTGGAGGTCGGAGGCCTTTTTGTTAAGAACCGCCGCTGCAAGTGAAAATAAAGTTACAAAACTTGACCGCGGTAGATATATCGACATCGTCACGAGGAGATCCATTAGCGTGTGTGAGGTTGGGGGCATTCTGTCGCCAGGGACTTTTGATTGCTTTTGCTCAGGGGTTTCTGTCTCCGCAAGAGAGGCCTCCAGCAGCGTTATGACCCGTGTGAATGTTTCGATTAGTTCCTACGCCAGTTATTAGTAACGGATAGATAGATTGATAATATAAGGGAAATACATACCTTTTCATCTGTAATGCTTAGATACGCATTGATACATTGCAGCAGAAAACCCCTAAACTGAGGCAAGGTCTGGCTGTAGACATTAAACAGCACAGCAAGGAGATTGCTTGCAAACCCAGAAAGATGTGCGAGATTTCTCTTCGCTTCTTCCTTGGAGATACGCCGCTGAAGTATTAGATCGTCCGTTTCAGTGTCCAAAGATGTAATCGCTTGGTTCGACTCTACAAGATTCTGCAGCGCTCTACCCACATCCACCCGCAGTTCAGTCTGTTTGTAGAGCACGTTTGCAAGCAGCTCTGCAAAGCTTTGATCAAAGGATTCTGTCAGATCCAGGGGGAGCTCACAGAAACCCGGTAGAATGGCCCAGGTTTGCTGAATGAGGGTCTCAAAAATTTTTACCTCGACTGTCTTCTCAGCGTTTCCGTATTCCAGGACACGCTGGAATAGCGCTTCACTGAGTGGAACGAATTCGGATCTGAAATATGCCAGGCGTGTGTTTGATACGTGGTCTCTGAGGATGGGAAGAAGCCAGACTCGGCCCGCTTGGCCCGCTTTTTGGTTTGTGATATTCAGCGGGAGTATATTCAGTATTGCTTCGGGACCCATGGCGGCAATTGCAGCTCCAAGGACTTGATCGGCTTGTTTTTTGCCGGCAAATGATTCATAACCTCGTAGCTCCCCAACTGTCCTCACGATATCTGTTAGAACCGGGAATGATCTCCATTTCAGAGCGTCGAACATCACGGAGAGCACGTTGAGTACCTCCATCCATGCAGCCTGGTACTTGACAGAGAGCAGTTCAGTAGCTATTTTAGCAAGTTTCTCAAACACCTTTTCGTCATATATGGATGGCTCGAGTATAACGGAGTCTGGAATACAGTTGACAAGAAAAGAGATAAGACACTCCGAGGCTGATATTCTGATATTTCGCGAAGGCGAAGTTAGGAATGACGAGATAAGTTCAAAAAGTTCCGGTAACTTTTCAAAAGTTTCTTCCGGGTTTACCTGCGCAGATACATCGTATCCCCTGGATACAACCGCAATCCAGGGTGGCAGTAATTGAGAATCATTCTGCGCTGGTTTCAACTCCGAAATCGCCTCCATCAGCCGGGGAAGTTTCGACGAGGAAAACTCATCCGCCATACCCTGGAAGATTATCTCGAAAACCTCAAATGCGGCCATGGTCAGGTACTCGTTAGACGACCTGGATACATTCATCAGAAGCTCGCATAATGGCTCGATCTTCTTTGTTGGCCAGCCACCCGAAGCCATGGCGATAGTCTTCACCAATTGCACAGCATGGATGACCATCGGCTCGTGTTGGCTGCCCTGATGATGTCCATGGCGGCCCTTCTTGGCCTTTGCGGCTGCCGCAATACTCTCGCTCAGCGTCTGCAGGGCAGTTTCCGCACACATATCTGCCGCTGGGTGGTCCAGTGCCGGCGAGGGTGGGGGGTTTTTCAACACATGCATTAGCGAATCATGTACCCGCTTGCGCACTTTTGGTCTGTGGTCCACGGCCAGTGCCATCAGGCCGGCCATAGCTCTGCGGGGTCCTATCTGAGACTGTGGTAGAGCCCATGCCGCCGCATCCTGAGCTACCAATAGCGACTGAAGACATCCCACGGATGGCTTGAGGAGCGGGGCTTCTGCTTCGGGAAGGGTGAGGGCGGGTGCAAGGCCGGTGAGAATCTGGGAGAACTTGGAGGTGAGGAGTGGAGTGGGGACGAAGGGGGAAACGATATCGAGGAGGTAGACAATGGAGGCTGCAAGGTCCTTGTTCACAATGCCTTGGTTGGCATTGATGGCCTGGCCTAGTAGGGCGAGGAGGGCGGCGAAGTATGCGGTTGGCGTGAATTCGGCATGCTGGTCGCGGAGTGTATCTTCCACTGCGGAGAGGACCACTGATGTCTGTAATGTTTCTAAATTAGCATTGGCTGATATATATATATATATGTCGAACAATTTTGTCTCTTTTTGCATTTTTCTCTCCCGTATGATTGAGTAGCGGTTGTGTGTGGTGAGGGTGTCTTTACATGGTGCTGATTGTGAAGCTTGGGAGACTTAATTTTCTCCAGCTTTTCCTGCAACGAAGTCATATTGCAAGTGTGCCCCAAGCTGAGGGGGGATCGCTGTTGCAAAATGGTGCTGTCGACAGCTGGGTGGTGGTTGGTTAAGCAGTGTCTGGCATTCGAGCGATTGTAAAGTTCATTTGAGTTTTTCTCCGGCGATTTTTATCGATAGCAAGGATTTTGTGGGGCGCGGGAGACAAAGCAGCAACAGACGCTCAGATATGGACGATCAGATATTTATATGAACGGCAACAGGATATTCGAGGATATTCTGTGCTACATCTAAAGAGACTCCGGATGAGATTTATGATATTTTCAGTTTTGATTTGAAGTTTGCCACAGCAGTATATAATATAACGTACGGCAGTCCATGTTTTAAAATCTGGTTGCAGTAAATACAGAGCTTGAGGGAAGAGAGATGGTTGCCAAAGCGGCAGCTCCTGTTTATTCTCTATCTACATCAGAGGTAATCTCATGGTCGATTTCACCAGCCATCTGCACATTTGCCTCTTTGTTTGTTCTGTTCCGCGCACTGAGTTGGAAGCATTTCACAATATTCTGCATCCCCTGCTTAACTCTACATTCACCGGATCATTCATTACTCGCCACCCCCCTAGATTTTGTTCCTATCCCATCACGACAATTCGTACTGTAACACTCATTCTCAATATGTCGCGGGTATGCGGTATCGTGAGACACATAGAGCCCACGAAGAGACCATGAAAGTAATAACATCAAGGCCTTTAAACAAAAAACGAACAGCTTCATCGGAGAGTTGAAACGCATATTCCCGGGTCTTCGAGTGAGTAATAGAGGTTCTCTGGCTCGGCACTGACATATGACATGCCACGAAAGAAGACTCCTTTCCACTGGATATCTCTTTCCTTCAGGCGAAGTGGGGGTGAATAGCATCGACCATGAGATGGACAGTCCGTGCCGTAAAAAAGGAAAATAATTAAAAGTACGGAGTATTGGCTTGACCATTTAAAACAAAACTTCCCCGCTATGCTCAGCCTCAAAGCCGAGTGCCTGTAATTTGTTGCTACGACGCTTATCGCCTTTCTTTCGCTGCTCATCTTCCCGCTTTTTCAGTGCAAAGACTTCGTCGTATGACGCCTGGCGGTAGCCTGAGGGTATATCGTCCTCTTTATCAAGATCCCTGCAGTGCGGAATTGGCATGGTTAATTGTAGATCGAACGAAAAGTAGATACATTGACGCTGGAAAGGAGGGGGGGGGGGGGGGGGGGGGGGGGAAGAGGAGAAAACAACATACAATTTCTCCTAGGAGGAGCACATTCTCTCCGCGAACCAGGTAGATTCCCCGCTGAACGTCAGCAAAAAGGTGCCCGGCGTATATTCGCTCAACGGTTCCTTGGAGGACAAGATTTGCTGGAATAGAGAAATGAGTGGTCAGTGATGTATTCACAATGCGTCCAACATCATAAAGAGGTCTACTCTAGTCGCATGATTTTCCAGTGACAGACAGGAGACTGTTTGCTTACCAAATTGGTCCCAACTGCGTAGCACACCGATTAACTTGCGCCCATCACGGAGCACCAGGACAAGTTTCTCTGCGAAAACCGCATTCCGCAAACGTGGCGAGGAGAGAGGAGAGTTAGTCTGTGATCAAATTCCATTGCATATACACCAGGACCCATTCGCTTGTCTCCAATAGCACGCCTTCAAATAGGGAATTTAAGCGTTTTCAATGAGACTTCCGCATTGTATATAGAGTCCAGAGAAAGGGAATATCTCACTATCAGTCAAATCTAAAAGTTGCGCCGCGGTTGTGAACATCTGAGGAGGTAGCTGAGGCGGACCCGGTACCATCATTGGGACTGGAGAAGGAGCTTGACCCGGCGCAGGCACAGAGGAAGGAGGCCCAGGAGGAGCTTGCTGCTGGTGTTGGAAGCCAGGGTGAGGGGGATTGGGGTGGGAAGGGGGGGGATACGCCTGGTGGCCATGCGGGAGCGGAGGCGGGAGCCCACCTCCATGTCGCCCGGCAGGGCCATTATTGTGGTCGTGGAGGGAGAGGTTTTCCATATCGTCTGGGGACTTTTCTTGAAGTTGAGAGGCACGGCACGGACGGGAATTGAGGAATAATAGGTTGGTGTATCAGGGCAAAGGACGAGTTGGAACGCTCATTCTGGTGGGTGGGGGGCGAAGTGAAGCTGAGTGGGTTGGTAGCCAAGCTCAACGACCTGTTCTCAATTTTGATGGGGACGTGTCTGTCCTCTCCTGCTGACAGCAACCCCGCTCTCGTCTTGCTCTTGTCTCGTCGGGGGTTGTCTGTAAACAGAGTTCCGAGATTCTCTATGGTATTTTTTTTGTATGTCAAGGTTCGACGTTGAAGTCTCGAAGATAGCGACTGTGTTTGCTTTGTTTGCTCTGTTTGCTCTGTTTGAGCTGTCCATGTTGAATAATCAATGAGAAATAACAAGAACATGAATATGCGATGCTCAATATAATACAGCTCTCCAGCTGTGTCTAAACATGATGGAGGACAGAGAACAGAGAATCATAATATTGAGAAGTGGAACTGATGCTGCGTTTAAATATCACAGGTGAGTCAACTTAGGAATTGTAACTAACATGCAGCCAGCTTCTCGGAAGCTTCTCAGGGGTGACCTTGTCAGTCTATTTAGTTAAAACTATTCACTAAGCATCTTAGGAAACATGATTTTGACCATCATGTTCTCCTGGAAGAGGGCTCTTATCCACATGTTCTGCAATTGCTCCCTGATGGCTTCGCTGATGTAATAAAAGGTTTCGATCAGGTACCCATTCGCGGACCAAAATGAAGTCTTCCGCAGGCGCTCACAGCATCTCCGTAACGGCGGCACTCGCAGATGCAATGAGGTGGTGTGCCTTTCATCCGTGTGTTCAGATATTGGATGGCATATACCAATGGCAGGACTCGAATAGAGATTGTCTTTTTCCAGCAGACTTGTATTGTTCACAAGAAACTTTTTTGTCTTGTGTTTTGGCTATCTATGATATCAATCCAATTTAATCTCACGAGATATTGGCTTATATAGTAGTGAATATATTTAATATGGGGATTAGTTACTGAGTAGAGATTTCAGGGGGTAGTTAAAATGAATTGTATGTAATTTTGGTATCTCAAAGGCCGGACTGGAACATGTAGGCAAAGCAACAATAAGCTCATGTTTCAATTCACCATCACCACTATTAACCATATCATCAACTGTCATCTGCAACCATTGTTCACTTCTTGAAACAACACTTGTAGGACTTCCTCAGGCTTCCAAGACTGACATAACAGGGACACGTGACGAGACGATAAGGAGCTATTCAATAGCCCTAAGCGGGGGCTGCCAGCCTCCAGTCCTTACATGACCTCGCCACACAACAACGAACATACAAATCCAAACCAAAACATCAGAAAAGAGAAATTTGCGGTGACTCTCGTTTGCGGTGTGCCGCGCGAGGCAAAGGGGAGAACAATGACCGCATTGAGAGGAACATTTTTGACATATGATAACTTATCGGAAAGACAAAGGAGACTTGTCAACATCGTTGATTATGTGGTTGGTGATACGAGAGAGAAATATCAAATATTGAACAGGACCGTTTTAGATTAGGAGCAAAAGAATCGAGTAGCTTTAACGTCCCATCACATCCAAAGCCTGGGCACATTAACCCCGTGAAAGGGGGCATATTTTCGCGGGACGGGAAGATTTAAACAACGATAACACGGGGAGGTCTTCTTCCTCTTATTCTTCGCTCTCGTCGAGGGTTCGCATAGATCAAATATGCGTCATCCGATGAGCCGATATTAGCTCTCACCGAATCCATACTCGAGTCATAGCCTGGCCGTCCAGGAGCTGCCACGAGCTGCAGGAGGCATAGATCTTCCTTCTCAATGACGCCAGAGCAGTACATGTGCCGCATGGTAGCGAAGCTCGGGTTCGAGTTGTGGATCGGGTATCCGTGCTTGAGATGTTCGCCGGCCAGGTGTGTGAGCATTGTTCGCCAGGCGACACTATGTCGCGGGTCTGAAGTCGAATATGAACAGGCTGGGCATTGAGCTATGGTGGGTGGTGAGGATGTTCGGAAGTGGCTCAGCACATGTATTTTCCACTCGTTATGATCGACGAAGGTTTTATTGCAGTCGAGAATGTGGAAGAAGCAGTTGTGTTCCCTTCCTGTACTGGAAGCCCCAGTTGGGGCAATGAGGTTTCCGTTTCTGTCATTATCGAGGATATGTTCAAGAGGCAGCCTGTCCCCAGCACTAGTGCTAACGGATTCCGACAGGGAAATGGACGCTGCTGAAGACGATGGTGGAGAAAGTGTTGGAACTACACCGGACGACAACGATGCACAATTATCATCTACGCCATTTTGAACAATCAGTGACGACTGAGAAGCCGTTGGTCTCCTCCTGTCGATTCGGGACGAATTCTCAGGTGACGTTATCACCGGCTGGTCGTTGATTTTTCCAATGCTCTAGGGAAAAGGAAGCCACTATGACAGATCAGCGTTCAATCCGGATCAATATATTTCTCAAGCTGGGAAGACTTCACTTGTGAGAACCGATCTACCAAGTACGGGACATGCAACACGAGTAGCCAAAGGGTTGAAAGGAGAACAAGGGAGAAGAAAGATTGCAAATTTCGCACTGATGAACTGGTGATACCGGATGGAAATGAATAAAACGGAAGTGAATGGATATAATTCTTGTTACAAAGTCTGGCTATGGAAAGTCCCCTTTGTGGGATTGTGGGATGAAGCAGTATATTTTCCCCAGACCCTTTGTCACATCTGCAATTCCAGGGTGGGAAGACCCACGACTCTTGGTAAACAGGAAGATGCGATTCCCCATGTCCCCCATCATTGTGCGATTTTTTAAAGAAAACGAGAATTATTTACGGGGAATTCGGGCGCTTTTATATGGGCATCACGAGAGCTCTGCGCTATTATTACTGGGACAAGTGAAGGGTGGACACGTCGTGATAGCTCGCATCAGATATCTGCCGGGGGAAACAAGCCGGGGTTCAAGGAAGTTGGCGCGTTCGATTTCAGATTGTCAATTGATGATGGTCCAGACAATTAGTCGTCAAATGGCTATGCAGAAAGACCGAATGTCCAACCGGAAGGATGTAACGTATGTGGAAGAACCGCGAGGTTGTTCCGCTTTAACTGGCTTAAGCTATTCCGCGAAAAACAGATAAAGACGAAACGGTTTGACGCGGAATATTGGAGTCAACACCGGAATGAGGCCATTCCGAGGGTAAGTCACAACGGAAGCTCTCAAGTCAGGAGGGAATGGAAGGGAAAATCTGGGGACAGAAAGCATGATAACAGCCCAACAACAACATTTGGAGTGGGATCCAGTTACTTTTTTGGACTTCTTTGCTTCGGCTATCTTATGATGATACGATAATCCCAACTCCAGCCAGGATCTCTTATGCAGTTTGCATATTAGCGCGGATTGCCGAATTACGGCGGGGTCGGGTAGAGTCCAATAGCAGCTCTCTCAATTTAATGATGGAGGGATACATGTAATGGACGTATTGCTTTTGTACATGCAGCCCCAGAAAATTGGTCACGATTCCTTGCGGAATATTGATCTTGCGGCTCAATAAACGCCATATCCACCGTAGCCAAGAGGGTTATTGCAACGGTGCGGGAGGATAAGTGAGCTGATTACTGGAAATGTAACAATTAGATAAAAACCATCAGTCGCAAGTTGCATCTGCAGTTACCTTGATCAGTGAGTTCCCTTTTGCTGTCATGATACAAGCCATCGGCACGCACCGGCAGAAACGGCGTGGACGAGTACGCAGGTCAGTTTATATCGAGAAGTATGTATTGCTTCATGGGCGCCCTCAACGCTGCCTATTAAGCAAATCACGGAAGTAGAAGGTATCTATCATCCATAAATAGCCATATCCGAACATAAAAACCCTATATCGTTCGTCCAACTCGAAGTCCATCAGACGTATGCAACGTGGTTGATGCTGACCAGGTTTGGCTGCGTCTAGGGGAGTGACCCGTGATTTGCGTTGGCGCTGGACTGCTACCAACGTTCTCTCTGGTCAGATTGTTCTCTTTGCTTGCTGTGCTGAGCTAGGCCCATCACCCGCATGCAACTCTGTGCGTCTGTTATGCATGAAGTGGGTTGAGCTGGCACCATATACAAGCCGACCTATAGCATGATAGCATGAGGTTTGGGGGATTGCATCAGGTATATAAAGTTGCACTGATTTATTTCAATGAGGACATTGACTGACTGACTGTTCAGGCATTTATACATCTCATGAAGGTTGAAATGATGATTTCCATTCCATTTGTGGAGGTTTGATTGAAGACATTTTTCATCTACCCAGATGCGCCACGGAGTTAACTAACTAGTTAGTTAAATAAAGATCGTTTAATCAGCTTTTTATTTTATTTTATTTTATTTTATTTATTTATTTATTTTTTTAGCTCACTTCTTTCATCCTGGGGCATCCCTTCGTTTCTTCTACTCGCTTAAGAGTGCCTTTACGCGGAGGATTTTGTCGACAGTAGTTATCAGGTTCTAACGAGTGTGTCCAGGGACTGCTTTACAATGGTTTTGTCCGTTCAAATCATATGGTCGGAAATCGCAGCTCAACAACCGCCAGCATCAACAGTTGAACAAGCACATGAAGGATGTAAAACCGATTATGAATAGAAGCAGAAGTCCTACTAGCAAAATTCCAGTGAGGCATCGCCGCGGGATCGTGGACTATGAGTCGACAGCAATTGACGGTCCTCATGTGCGTAAAGCAGCCAGCCAGTGCGTCCTGACTCGGCAGTTGGCAGTTCCCGCGGCACTGGCATTGACGGAAGAGTGTTTCCACTTGAGACAAAATCAGCAAAGAGGAGTGAGGTTAGCTTCTTTCAATCATAGCTGCGTTGATTGGGATCCTGAGTTTCAAAATGAACATCAGCCAGCTGGTTATTCCTGAAAAAGGCTGCGAAGAATAGCTTGATGTATGCCAATCTGTTCTCTTCTCAGATGGCAACCGAATTTTTTTTTTTTTTTTTTTTTTTTTTTTTAGAGAAATACTGCCCTGGCGGAGAGACTGTATCTCAATGTTCTTTCAGAGCAGCAATCAGCAATAGTGCTTCTTATCAAGATTCAAATTTGTCGGAATGCGTTTACTTCTATTTTCCCAAAGAATTTCCATGACACCTCCTGTTCATTTCTCCATGACCTTGTCATGATTTCTCAGTTTCCAGCCTTGGAGGGATGTCTGAATGCTCTTTCAATTTTTCTTTCTTTTCTTTTCTTTTTTTAGATGACCGCAGCGGTCAGCATCCAATGTGCACATTAAGGTGCATTTGAAGTCCTTGATTGGACAATGTCATGTTTTGAGACAAGCATGGAGACATATCCCATTACGATGAGAGGGTCTTTGGTCTCGGAGCAAGTCGAAGAGATGGAGCCTTATTCGATATGACAGGCAGCCATGACTGAGCTATATGTATTCTCCCTCTTTACTCTCTCTTTCTTCTCTTCCATTTATGTCCGCGTTTTGGTCTGTTATTGCAGAAGAGAGACATACATATATTAGCCACCTTAAGATTCTTCGACCCCGGGGATCTACTTCCAGGCGCCGGGGGCAAGCCAGACCTTTTATCCTCTTCACGAAGCCCCGCATCCCCACAAATCACGAAAACATTGTTCAGTGTTAGTCCATGCTTCAGCACCCAAAAAAAAGTTGGGGATGCTTGTTTCGATGTTCCTCAGGGAAGTGCGGATCGCTTATCAAGGTTTCCATCTTGGGGAGTTTCGAAGAAGGGAAATGTTCGGGCCTCTAGGTTATTGGCAATAGATGCGATATGTACGTACGCGGATGGTTCTCAACGGAGGTTCAAGTGGAGTGGCCCCTATTTAGATTGGGAGCGAGGTTGCCAAGGGTTTATGAAGAGGGGAAGTATATAATAGATTTTGGGTTGGTAAAATGATGGGATTTCGTTGGGGAAGCACCTGAATTCTTGATTTCTCAGGTTGCATCCATAAGGACTGTTTAAACCTGCAAAGCATGTGTGATCTGAATGATTCATACTTCGGGGTGTATTATCGCCAGGCAACTAATTTGAGCTATCACAAGAAAGGTGGAAAACAATATAGATACACTTTCTTTGTGCCCGGAATCCGGGCAAGATTATCTATCCACTTCTATGTCTATTTATCTAGATTATCCTGTTGAAAAAAAAAAAAAAAAAGGTCAATTGTCACATTATTCATCTCACGCATGCTCAACCACTTGACCAAGTTCCAGCTCCGCGTTACGAGGCTTTTGTAACAATATTCTCGTTGAATCTTCGGGGTTTGGGTGCGCTCCTTCGGCCACGCTGATTCCCCGGGAACAATTTCTACAGAGCAGGTAAGCATATTACACGAAGATCGAAGAAGGTCAAATAGGCTGGGACCATACCATCCATCGTTCCATGAAATACGGAACCTCAATTGATAGATCTTGGTCAGCCCTCTACATTTCCTCTTCCATCGCTTTCGCGTTAAAAGTCTCTTTTATTTGCCCCGTGAGATTCACTTGAACTTGGCAGGATACATGTCGTGTTTTTGTTTTGTCGTATCATCATCATCATCATCATCACGTAAATATGGCCGTAAAAACTAGGAAATGAATTTTCCGTTTTGGTGATGCTGGCCGGGGTGGACATAGGCCTAAGGTTCCTTTTCGGTGACTGTTGGACTTCTGAGATCTACGGAACCGTCAACTACATTCATTAGTAAACGATAAGCATGGTAGGTCAAACCCCCATTGCTATCCAGTCACATCGACATCCATGTTAACATTGAGCTCCGCATATACTTCCCAGCTGAAGTCTGTTCCACCGATGAATGTTTGTTATTAGAGAAACTCGGGATGTCAATTTTCGGGGTGGACGGTTCCGCGCGCACAGATCGGGTTTAGCGTGCTTCGGGGATTTGCAAAGTTCGAGGTTGATGGACTGTTTTCTCCAGTTGCTTCACTGTTTAATATCGCGTTGCTGGGAATCCCTCAATCAAGCTGGGGGTTTGTTTTGAGTACGGGTTGTGTGGAGGTTCTGAATGTGTTCAAGTATGGCGGACAGTTGTTGAATTTTTGGAGAAGCAATGTAAAACTTCGCAATGGCTTGTAACTTACACAGTGAACTTGCGCTCACTCCGCGTTGATGAGGGCAGTGCTGCTTCTGGTGGCGCGGATATTGTCACTGTTGACGGAGGGGAAGGGTCTGGATGGGAGGGTGTCTTGAGGAGAGTGGAGGCGTCTTCGTGATCAGAAGAAACGACAATGGCGGGAGGGCGGCTATCAGGTATTGAGCGGATGGAATGCACTGGCGAAGTTGGCGTGCTGTTTCGCAGAGTCCCGTGATGGGTTTGAACTGGGACTTCGAGCGTGGCCCGTCTTGATGGGTGTGTTTTGATAGCGGAGCTATTGGATAGCGGTGGAAGGCTATGGTTCCCTGTTGAGGGTCGGTCGTTTGTTAACGAATTGGAGTGCGGTCTCCGAGAAGTGGTGGTTGGCGAGGAGGGTGATGGGGATCGTGACGGTGGTCTCAAGTCCCTCGAGATACCCTCCACATTGAGTCCGGACATGTTACTTGCGAAACTGGCTGCTCTGGAAGAACGCCCCCGCAGTGAGGGAGTGACATTTCCATCTGCGTCCCGAACTGCGTTGTACTGATTTCTGATGTGGGGTAGGTCACGATTTCGTCGGATCTCCCCTGGGATCTCAGGGAAGTCGAGGGCCTTTCCACTCTTAAACTCTGAGTTATTAAGGCGCTCGTGTGCTGCGTCGCTGAGGTAGATACCGAACCTAGTTAACGCCCTGGCTACCTTGCGTCTGTTTGCCGAATCCGGAATTGTGGATTGTCTGGGTTGGCCATCCTGTTCGGTAGCAGAGCGTGTGTTTGAAACACTGCGGCGCAGCTCCACATTACCCGGGGGATAGTGAGAGGATGCTGCGGATACGACAGTGCCGATTTCTTGCATTATTGAATTATTATCTCGGTTCGAGGAAGTCGTTGGCTTCTCTTCCTCCTCAACGGCAAGGAGATCAGCAGCCAGGACAAGGTAGAGAGACCCTAGTACCGCAAGTCCAGCACCAACGATAGGTGCCCATTGACCTACAAACAGTAAAAATACCCTGTAAGCAATTTGCACCAAACCGATGGATATGATAAAGGTAAACGCGTACCGATGCTGGCAACCGGTTCAGTTTGATATACGACTTGAGGACTGAAGAAATTCATCTCGCCTAAAATGAGAATGCCCAGCACTGCAGCCCCAAATACAGGAATCTCTACGACGCTGAGAAACAATCTGATTAGGGAATTGACACTATTCATCCTTTTAATGGTGGCTCCATTCGTGCCCTCGATCGGCATGTCAACCTGTTCATTCTCACCCCCGAAACGTTTCTTTCGGTTGGCCTCAAGAATCTTGCTCCACATGGATATTAAGGAGAGGACGGCTGGGATGCAGCATGCCGCAGCCATGAGCGTAGCCGTGCCAAACGTGATCCTGTCGGGCGCGGGAATCACGTATATATTGCTCGCTGAGCCACCCCGCATAGGAGAGAAGGGACCTTTCTCTTCCGAACAGGTTAAGCCGCATCGAGTGCCATAAGGAAATTTCCTGGGGTTAGAGGGGATGGGCCTCCCGAATTCGTCGAATGGGCAAGATCTCGGTTGAATCCGAAAGAACTCGACGGCCAAACTTAGCAGTCCTTTAGGGACAGCTGTCAGTCTTGGCCGAACAAGGAGGGAAGGGCCTTCAACGTTTGAATAAAAGGATGATTAACAACCACTAATAAACTTACCAGCAAGTACGAGGAGGGTCCACAGGGAAATGAGATTCCGCCCGGGGTCGTTGAAGTAGGTCCGAGACACTCTGACTGCTACGGGGGCGGTCAAGATGCCTATTGCGCAGAGTTGGAAAGCTCCGAAGATATCCATATCGACAGCGCCTTGAGGACAAAGCTGTCAATTCGAGGATATCCGGAGCCACGGCACTTAGGGGGGGGGGGGGGGGGGGGGGGGGTTTTGTAAAGGGGGGGCCCTCCCCCTTAAAAATGAGGGCCGCTCAACAATGCCATGGAGCGCAGCGGACAGGGGAAAAAGCAATACCGCTGCCAGACACGCATTTCTGAGCCAGTCTGTCTTGCGTGCAAACACACACGCTGCTATCAGGACATAGTAGCTAGCAGGTGGATTTGGCTGTCAGCCTCTTGCCGGCACGTTCTCTCGTCGGCTTTCCTAAGTGGTGAACTTACAGCACCCTTGTGCCTGGGCCATACTGCCCAGAGACCGGCCAAGCACATATCACTTGCAAAGCAGCGCTCGTAGCGTTTGTAGATACGCTGTTGGTTGCAGCTTCAACGTTGCGATTGACAATCAGAGCATCTGCCAACGAGGCTGTATAAAACGCCGGCATTATTGTTCATCAAGTGTTCTTTACCAAGACTATCGCCTATCGCGGGGAGGAACTTAAGTTAGGTCTTCCTGAGGAGAATAAGAGACAGCGGGATCGCATAATTTATTCGATAGTTAAACTAAGTTATCCTGAATGAGAAGGAAAATTCGTTTGCATCATTAAAAGGCCCATCAAGCTGAATTCGCCGTTGTTTTAAAAAGGGCCTGGGGAGAAAACATAACAACTGATCCTTCACCCAACTACAGCGGGAGCCGCATAACTTGATTAACTACGCACAGCCTTGACTAACTGGCTGACATATCAACAAGTGAGTGAGTGATCATCTGTGGTATGCCGAATTAGTTAAATCAAGGCTCGCTGGGCTCTTGGCCCTTCTCGTCGAATCAGACAGTGCAATTCCGTCGGGTACTTCAGCCCTGTAACCAACCAGGCGAGAGTGATACGAAAGGTCATTTGGGGGTTTCAGCGCCCCAATATCCCAGGACGTTCACAGGCTGCGGCTATTTAACGGAATGCCAAACAGGCGCTGCGAGCCCTGCGAGAATATGGAGGGAAATTTCTTTACGTCTAGCGAGCCAAAAGTCGGACTCATTATTCGACACAGTCCCGCTGCTGCGGCGTTTGCGAAACCGTGAAATCTGATTTACCCATCGAACGTTCCAAACGAGCCAACAGCCCACTTAGCTATGTCTAGTGGCATTTAGTCGCCCAGTTAATCAACCTGCCTTGCCAGCCATTCTCCTGCGTGGCTTGGACCAGGGAGAGGCTTGGACATTATTTCTCGGCGGAGCTAAAACGTGCAAAACACCGCCAGCATAAGAAGAGGTGATCTCCTCCGCCGTGGTGTGCTGGATTCCGATTGATTCTTCGAATCGCAGGGAGACTCGGAGGCAAAGAGGCAAAGAGGCAAAGAAACAGAACAGGGAAGTTAGCTGGTTAACTAACTGCCTCGGCAGCTTGCCATCCCGACTGCATCTGCTGCTCAGCGGGAAATCTTCTTTGCGAAATCTGGTCTGTCATATACAGAGCCGGTTGAACCCATCAATATCCCCCATTGCCGAGTTAGGGAAACACAATAAGCCGTTGAGATGGCAGGGAAAGCAGAGAAACCCATAGAAGCGGATCTTAATACTGGGGATATTAGGAACTGGCGGTCAATTGTAACGCTTCTTGTCTTCATTATCACCAGTAAGATGCCCAGGACATCTCATATATTCTCGTTATGCAATTTGTTAACGCTGCAGCAATGCGATAGATATCATCGTTTTGTTTCCCTTTCATATCCCCATCTACTTCCCTCGGTGGCTTGCAAACACGTTTCTGGATGGGCTCAGCGCGGTACGAGTGATATCGCCCAGACAGAGCTACGTAGAGTACGATTATGGTGAAACGGATGACCAGAATGGCAAAGCCAAGCGCAAGCTCTTTGTTCGGTTCAATTTTCCCATGAACTTTGTCACAGCTCCCTTGATAGCAGATCTCTTCTTGCTGGCCATCTTGGCTATTGGCAAAAAGGAAGTGAGTGGTGGTACACTCGGGGCGAACAATATATCTCCAATTGATATTATGGCTTTTTTTATTACGCTGGCCTACATTGCCATATCGATCGACGCGTCCGGTCTGATTAGGTTCCTGGCATTCAAGGTGCTTCAAAAAGGTGGTAAGGTTGGGCATCGGCTTTTCTTCTATCTTTATGCTTTCTTCTTTGTCCTGGGAAGTTTTATCGGCAACGACCCCATTATCCTCTCTGGCACCGCCTTTCTCGCCTATATGACTCGGGTGTCGAGCAATATCATCCATCCAAGAGCCTGGATTCATACGCAGCTCGCTGTTGCGAACATCGCATCCGCAATACTGGTCTCCTCCAACCCAACCAACCTCGTCCTTGCAGGCGCGTTCAAGATCAAGTTCATTGTCTACACCGCAAACATGATAGTGCCAGTTGTTATTACTGCTATTGTCTTATTTCCCTTTTTGCTCTACATTATATTTGCCGACCCGGCACTTATCCCATTCGCCATCGAGATGCACGAACTCTCCGAGGAAGCTAAAGCGAAGAAGCCCGTAAATCCCAATATTCCTCATGCTCGGGGACTGGCTGAAGAGGATGAGAACCAGCTTGCAGACGATGACCAAGTAAAGTTACTCTCGCTCGAAGAGATTATGAACCCATTTTTGGACAAGGGCGGCGCAGCTTTCGGAGCAGTCATCATGACTGCTACTCTTGTTACTCTCCTGGCACTCAACGCTGCTAGCCAGAGTAGCGGTGAACACCCCATCTTCTGGGTTACCTTACCGGCTGCCTTTGTTATGTTTTGTTGGGATGTAGGTTTCGGATGGTATCATCGACATGAGACGCGTGAAATCGCTCGCAAGGGCCGCGAGGAAGTCAGAAATGCTCGAATTGAGCAAATGCTCAGACAGGAGGAGGAAATGAGGGTAGCGTCACTCGAGCAAAAACATCATGGTGATATGGCTCTGTATGGAACTCCCTTAACACTAACACAGTCTCCAGAACCCCAACCGCAAGGCCAAAACAATGCAGGGATTGGCGGCAGAAGCCAGGGTACGTTAAAGACTGATGACGAGATTACACTAGCGGCCGAGACCTCCAAGTATTCTCCTGTCATCCTCACCTCTGAATACAATGAGGGCCCAACTTTTACATCCACGCCGCCGCGGGAAAAATCGCCATCCCCCACTCGAATATTAACCGACAATAAGTTACAGGATGGTCGAGCATCAGCCACTGGCGCGATTGCTGCAATAGACGAGAAGCAGGAAGTAGTTCACACTCAACGCAACCAACAGCAGCAAGAGTCATCAGTGGACGGAGCAGAGCGATCATTTTCAAGTCGAGTCTCGCTGGAGATTGCAAGGTGCCAGGACGGGGGGCAGACAACGCTTATTTCGCTTCTCAAGGAGGCCTACCGATGGACTCAGGATACTTTTCCAACTGTCACAGCGGTGGTGGCCCATTTGCCATTTGCACTTGTACCCTTTGCCTTCACTATGTTCATCCTAGTGCAAGCACTTGTCACCAAGGGCTGGGTACCGGTGTTCGCTTACGGATGGGACCATTGGGTGAACAAGACTGGCACAGTCGGTGCCGTTGGTGGTATGGGCTTTCTCTCTGTGATATTATGCAACGTGAGACCCCTCTCCCATCCCTTTCTTCATATATCTATGTATAGATATATATATTACATTGCAACTCCGATAAACTAAAATTATTGTGATCTGTAGTTCGCTGGCACAAACATTGGCACCACCATTCTGCTCTCCCGCGTCATTCAGTCGTGGCAGGCAATCCACATCCAGAACAACACCCCCATCTCTAACCGCACATTCTGGGCAACGGTGTACAGTATGGCGATCGGCGTCAACTACGGTGCATTCAGCACGGCATTCAGCGCGTCTCTCGCCGGAATGCTCTGGCGAGACATCCTTGCCAGAAAGCACATCCGAGTCCGCAGCCTTGACTTTGCACGAGTTAACCTTCCCATTATCGCCATCTCGATGGCTGTCGGCTGTACTGTTCTCATTGGACAGATGTACATTATTAGGGATACCGATCCTTATGATGCCGGATGATTTTGTTGGTGTCGTTTTGCTTGCTGTTGCTTTGTCGCGATGGGTGAGGACGTTTTAGATTTTCTGTTTTGCCCAATTTCCTTTTTTATACACACCCTATTCAAAATGATGGCTAAAGTGTGGGCCATAGTATTTCAACATTTTATACGTTCAGGACAGCCAGGAGGCTTCCGTCGGAGAGCTGAAGTTGAAGCTGTGGGTGCCATTGTTCGCGGAACAGTAGTGCTGAGGAGTTTGTAAAACGTCGAGAGATAGATCTGTCTTACAAACAATTCGTTACTCCTAGTTGGATGAGGTATTCCTCAAGAGACTAAGAGATTTGATGCTGATGGTATGGCGGCTCAGCTAACACCCCGCTTCGACTCGTCATGTACGAGCTAGACCATACACAAAATAGAGCTTTACGACTCCATGACTGGGTTTTTGAGGTTTTTATTTTTCCTTTTTTTACCTTTTTGTTCTATATTGATCTCACGATTTGATGATGTTTCCTTCTGTACCTGGATTATTCTCCCAGAAGAACGCAGTCAATGCGGATACTTGTTGACTTTTTGGTCAGATATAATTATCTATACAAATATCCCCGCCGGAAAACTAAATTTTATTACTCTTGTGCCAATACTAAGTTTATCGGAATGCATGGCGGGGAGGATGTTTATATTAATGCTGGTATTTGTTAAGTTAGAAGCTTGCTCGGTATATTCCCTCTTTGAGACTTGACAAACTAAGTTAACGTATCTCCTATTTCCTTTCTTGCTATGATGGAGGAGAAAGTGGACTCTTCTACCAACGTTATAAGCTTGCTTTTTAGTATATTGACATATTATATTAAGGGGCAATTGTTCGAGCAAGGATGGACCATAACCGATGACTTGGCTCGTTAGTAAACTCGCGCAGATCAAACATATCATCATCGAATACTGTATGAAAATTTCTAACGACAATAGTCTACCGGGGAGATGCAAGTCACTGGAACATCAACATCATGTCATCGTTAATATCGACGCCGTCGACGTTTACAACCCTCATCGACATCAATGCCATCATTGCGATCAACACCAACATCAACGAGCTCCTCTATTCTGTAGAACGGATAATGCCGCCTCCGCTGCCTTTGTTTCAACCTCTACAAGACTAACCCCGTCATGCTCCTCGAAGACGCACTCATCATCTACAAAAACTTTGCAAGTCCAATGTCCCAACGCATCGCCACCTTCCTCTTCAACCACATGCACCGTCTCATACCGAACTTGCATCTGCCCGACCATTTCCCCCAGCCGTTGCTTGGGATGCATAATATCAATTTCATCCTGCAGTATGCGGCGGAGAAAGTTCATCAGCCCTATACGCTCTAAGAATGCAGCGCAGGCATCGAGGGAGCCGTGAGAGTCAATGAAAATCGCTCCGAGCACGCTCTCGATGAGGTCGGAGAAAAACTTCTGCGCTCGAAGCCGCGAAAGGAGGGCCCAGGGATACGTGTCTGACTCGTATAGGGCTTTGGTGATATCAGCTTTCAGCGCTTGGTATTGGTTGACTGTTTGTTGCTGCGAGACTGTAAGTTCCCATGAAGTGCCGTGTCGCATGTACTGCCAGAGGGAGATTTTGCGGGTAGTCATTCGTGTGAATGTTCCATTTCTGGAGGCTTCTACAATCTCCCCGCGCTCCTCTTCAGTAGTCATTCCGATGCAGAGAAATGCGAGAAAATCCGCGTTTGCCAGGGAAGCGCGCATCAGATGCATGTCGACGTGTTGGAAGTTCCGGGGTGAATTGAAAATGTGGTCAACGATTATGTGATCGAGTATTGAATCTCCCAAGAACTCCAGCCGTTGATACGACATTGTCGAGCCTGGGTTGGACGGATGAGTGAAGGCCTGGGCCAGGAAAACTTTCTTGTTGAAGATATATCCCACCAAACTTTCAATATCCCGAAACCACGAACTGGGCAGGTTTTCGTAGACCTCAGGAACAGAATTATAGAGAGCATCGAACCTATCTGCGAAGGGCATCCAACGGATTTCTGGAAGGAAAATTTTTAGACATTTTTCAACTTTTGTTCGGCCTCCATCTATGGTGGCTGCTCCAAGCAACGCTTCGATTACGTCTGCGAGGGTTTTTGTGGACATCTCTCGCCGAGGGATATCTTGTTCTTCGACATGGGCTTTATTATACCGGGGCCGCCACTTCACACCGGTAAAAATGTCCATGAATATAAATTTATCCAGTCCCGTTTCGATGGCTGCATAGGAGAGTCGTTTGTTAGAAACCACCTCGTCCTTGGCATTTGACAAAAGGCCCTCATGCCAAATTGGATTTGCCGCTAATAACTGAAGTGATGTGTGAAATTTAAGAATACTATCACCCAAAAATTCGATACGTTGATAGTTGGTTGCCTCCCTCGCGTCAGGGGCGCATAGGGCAGTAATGACAAGATTCAAATCCGTAAAACCCACAGGAGACAGTATCGTCTTATTCAATTCTTCGGCGATCAAGAAGGTTTCCACCTTGTGGATGATTGACGGACAAAGGAGGGAGAACATGGTGTACTCTAAAGGTAGTTTATCAATCGAACACTCGCGAGCTGGGTAGCACTTCTTCGTTCTGGAGTGTAGATGTGAGCCAGCGCTTTTAGCAACGGGATGCAAGAAGTCTGTACGTTTGGGCAAGGCTGTGCCCTCAATATGGAGAATTTCTTCTTCATCAACTCCCGATCTGCCGTCCACGTCATCAGAACGTGCACCTTCAGAAAAGGGTTTCATCCATCTATACCGCTCCGCGGTCCATGGCCGTTCTAACCTATCACACCTTCGGACAAGCCCCAGTTTGCTCAAGCTTTCAATATCGTAATGAGATGCATCGCTAGCTTGAATCTTCCCTTGCACAGAGGAGTACCATTTCATCATTTCGTCTTCAGTTAGTTCCACCTCCGGCAGAAATAAACAAGAGAAATCGAAACGGTCCGAAGGCATTTTGTGGGAAAACATGGAGGAAAATATGGCATGAGTTGCTTGTGCTGCGTGCTTGATGAGACTTGCCGTGATAGATGAGGACTCCTGCTTCAGGTGGACTTTGAACGTATTATTCTCATTCCAGAAGATGTTGAATGATATATCACATGGTAGAGGAACTGGCAGCACCAACCGCATTTGCGGGAACGGGATAGAGTCGGATGATATCTCGATTAGAGTCTGGTAAAACTTCTGTGTTGTTTCCCAGCGACTTGCAATCGTTGACCAGGGATCGAAGTGTCTAGATATCTTAACAACGCTGGGCCTTTGTTCGCAATATTCCAGTTTTGGGTCCTCATCACCTCTCCAATGTACTGGCAGCAAGTAGTCGTTGACGAGTCCTTCGTTATGTAGTTTAAGATACGCCTGGAATGAGGCATCGCGCTGCGCCATCTGTTCTGTTTTCCAGCGTTTCGAGCCGTGGATAACTCGAAATTTTGGATCAAGGACGTTGGGTAAAACAACTTTTGCAGCGATCGTTCCATCCCCTTCGCTTTCGTCGAATATAAAGTGAGGCCGAGAGTCGGTAAATGCATAATGTAGCGTGGCGCAAAAATGCTCTAGGTGTTGTCGAGCATTCTCAAGAGTCAAGAGTGCCCTAAAGCACTTTAGTAATTGGAAACCTATTTTCTTTATATATGGTGATGTTAAATTTACATACCCTGTTGATTCAATTCTAAGGTACTGATCCCCTTCCTCCACGATGTTCTCCCTAGCCATGACATCTTCAAGTCTGCGCATGTCGTCTTCATAAATGCTCCTCATCACCTCCTCCAATCTAGTCCATTGTTTCTCCTCGGATATTTTATCGCTGTCCAAAAACATGACGAATTTCGAACGTTCTTTCCGGGCTCTGCCCCTCCTCTGAATGAAGGACCTGAGGTTTTTAATGGCATCGAAACAGACCACTAGATGACAAGCTGACACATCGATCCCTTCCTCGAGGACGGATGTCGCGATGAGTAGGTTTTTCTTCCCAGAGCGTAGATCATCGATGGAGCCCTTTTGGGACCTCGTGTCATGAACTTCCGTAATCGTTGATGTTCGGCTCGCGTAGCAAGCATCACCCAAAAAGGCACCAGTAACAATAATATCCTTGAGTCGGGGATGTCTGGAAATAAGATGTGAAAGCATTGTAACAGTGGCCCTTTGTTGGGCAAATATGATTCCAGTGAAGTCTGCCGTGTGTTCGCTCTCCAAAAGTTCTACGAGAAGATTCACTTTGGTGGAGACTATATTGGACTCACTGTCCCAGTCCTGTTTTACTGGGGATATCGACAGTTCAGAGAGCAGTTCAAAGATGAACGCCTCCTCTTCTCTGTCCAAGGAAGAATGAAGTTCAACATGTTGGTACATGGTTCGTTTGGTTTCCAGTCGTTCTATGACTTCAGAAATGAAAGCATCTGCAGCCCATGGCCCCAGGTCATCGTGGACATTAATGGCTTGCCTTAAAAGCTTGGATAGTTGTGAGAGGCAATGCGTTTTGCGTTTCTCTAGAGCATACAACAGCTTTCCTTGGCTTCTTCTGTCCTCTTGTCTTCTGAGCCGTTTGATCCACGGGTCTTTTTCGATGTCCACAGTACCAACGATTCGACTAAGGTTTTGTAGCATGTCCGAATGGATTAGTGAATCCGTCCTAAATTTCACCGTATAGAGTTCTGGGCGATGAACATATCGCATCAACTCCTCCCGGTGGATTCTAGGAGTCTCGCATCGAGCATTCAAATTTTTCTCGACCCTCCTAGTCCAATTAGTCAGTGAGAAAATGGCTTTGTAAGTAGACATACTTCAAGCTTTCTGGATCGGCCCTGGTAACGGGACTGGCTGTCAACCCCAAAATATGGGGTAGGTCAGTTTTGGTTCCAGTTCTTTGCAGTTGCTCATGATAAAATCGTTGCATGATAGTATTTGCCGGAGAAAATCCGTCGCAATGGTGAGCTAAAGTAGGAATTAGCTCAACAGCGCGCTGAATGTGCAGTTACACGTACAGCACCAGTTTTTTTTTTTTTTTTTTTTTTTTTTTGTTTTTAGGAAAACTTAGATTCATACCTTCATCGAACACCAGAAGGGAAATTCGAGACATGGTAATAAACCCGTGAGATAAAGCATCAAGAAGTATCTGAGGAGTGGAAACAACTATTTTGATATTCAAAAGTACATCGTCCCAAATCTTCTTCGTGGACCAATAATGCACTTTATCTGTTCCTAGCAGGAGCCTCGTCTGATATACAGAAAGCTGCTGGGAGATATTTTTATGTTGCTGATCTGCGAGAGCAACAGTGGGAGTAAGAAACCAAACAAGCTAGTTATATATTGATAGAGTTAATGGATGCCAGTGAAGGGGATATATCAAGGAGAGACCTCCTTGAGACTGAATTTACGAACCTTGTCCTCGGTGCATGTTTCCAGCTCATGTCTGATTCGAAGTATAGCACTGATTTTGACAGAATAGCTTAGACCTCACGCGCAATTAAAACGGGGCCCTACGGGCCCTCTACATAGGAGGTAGTGGGACAAAGGTCATCCACAGATGACATTCCTCTGACAGGAGTTTTGGAAGTAGGTGTTGCAGGAGCACAGAATAAAAATTTATACACTCACATCTGAGTCTTGCCACTTCCAGTGTCCATCTGCCAGTTCATTTGTTAGCAATGTTATTTATTGTAGAGTATGGATGAAAATGGAAGTATCTCCAAGTTCATGTCTGGGTTGATGCATAACTCAACTCACCGCGATGATAATGTTTTCTTTCAAACTTGCCTCCAGCATTTCCAGCTGGTAGGCTCGTGGTGTGAAAACTGACGCAGCATAGCTGCCAAGTCCAATTCCATTCTTCAAAGCAGAATCAATGACAGGATGTTTAGCAGCTTGGGACATCTTCCTTTTCTGACTGAGGTTGATCTTATTCACAGGTTGGAATTGGGGAACGCACAATGGCAGGATCTGCCGTACGTCTTCCCAAGGATTTACGAAAGCCAAGGAAGTGTATGAGTAAAAATTTTCATGAACATTGAGAGAAGCTTTCAGGCATTCATACAAGTTCTGAGCACTGGTAACAATGATGCCTCTGTTGCCTGGGTGAGTGGTGACACAACGTGTTAGATGTGTTGTTCGTTGCAATATTAGGGAACTGGCCAATCGGAAGGACTGAACCAGACAAACCCCACCAACCCAGGGGACGACCACAAACAAGTGGAAGGTTAAAGACGGAGCCATAAACAGCCTGAGGTTGGTGAGAGTGACCTTATGAATCTACACAGATTGCAAGAAAATGAAGAGGATTGGAAGTGTGCCCTTCTACAATACAAAGCTACAAAGGAGGGAAATAAATGGCAAGAAAAAGAAAAAGAAAAAGAAAAAGAAAAAAAAAAAACAGAAAAAAAGAAGAAGAAGAAAAAAAAAATAAGATTTATTAGATAAACTATTACAGAGCAACTGCCAACTTAAAGTCTATTCATAAGTTGGTCAGGTAATCCTCAATCTCCTCCTTGCTGAGCTTCCGGAACCGTGGCCCTCTTGCGCCTTCCACTCCCTCATATCCCAACAGATGGTCGGCCGGTGGACCAACAATGCCTGCATAAATGGTTAGTAATAGCACCGAAATATACATGTAGATAGTGAGAGATGAACGGCTGATATGACGTACCGATTTCAACAGTTTCACCGTTCATTTCACCCTCAATGGTCTCCTTCAGCGTGAGAAGTGCTATATGGATGGCATCTTCCAGCTCAAGGCCCTCAGTGTATCTCTTTTCGAGGAATGTTTTCGCGCTGGTTGCGCTTTTGCCAATAGCTGTGGCTTTCCATGGGAAGTAACTGCCGCTGGGATCGACCTGGTATAAACTAGGGCCTCCCTTCAGGATTCCTCCCGTCTTACCCGACGCCTTCTTCTTGTTTCTGTCTAGTTCTCCCTCCACAGGGGTGGGTTCAACTCCGTCATCCCAACCGGCAATGAGCAAGCTGACGCCATATGGCCGGACACCTCCCGACTGCGTAGCCTCCTGCACCACACGGGCAACGTCCTGGACCAATATCCTAGTCGGGGGGTATTCGTTGTAAATTCGTTTATAAGCGGTATGAGAGATCTTTCGAGCTTTGTCGACGAGGACACGGTAATCAGGACCCATGCCCGAGTAGACCATGCCGATATCTGGGGTGATTAGGGAGATTTTCGACAGTGAAGGAGGATCTATCAGGGGGGAAGAGGATTTTTTCTCTGTGGCAAGAACGACACCATTCGTAGCTAGCAGGAAACAGGAAGAAGGTGGTCAGCAATAAGTTTTGCAATTGCGATGTATAGGATAGCCAAAGTTACCTTTGATGCCCAAAGCAGTGACACCTTGGTTAACGGCATTTAGAGCATATTCTATAGACAAAATTAGGCTATTATAAGGCTAGGATATATACAAGGCGACTATCTCCCCTACCGATCTGAACTAGCTTTCCACTACAATGTGTGTCAGTATTTGGAGCTGAAAATGGTAGATAGATATAAACCAAGGCGGTCAGAACACACCTGGGAGAGAAGGTAGTCAAGGAAAACGAGTAGCGATCTGCCATTGTAGATGAACCGCTCAGGAGCGACAACTGTAGAACACAAAAGACAAACCACAAACTGGGAATGGAGTATAGGGGGTATAGAGAGCGACCAGTGACGGGGAGAGTGTTGAAGTCGTTGACTTGATCCTCCTCTCGCTGTTACAGCTGCACATCAGCCAGGCTGCCAGACTGTTTGACGCGGGTTTGGCTTGCAAGCGTAGCATCGCGTCTATTATGACCAGTAGCGTCGATGGCGCTTACGTTGCCTGTTTAGGGCTAGTGGTGGCTCCTACCGAACTTCCTGTCAATAGACGCGACTATTTCCCGAGGTCTTTCCACACAGTTTCCATCCAGCCACTTGTCAACACCTAATAACCGCTGTCTAACTCTGTTGCGGGCACAGGATGTTTGTGCCCTTGCGAAAGTGGCCCATTAACCAGCCAGAGCTTGACGATGGTTGAGCATCTATAGATTGCTTCCTTATTGACTTATTATTTGTTTCTCTGTATCCTTTATCCGCGAGTCCCGAACAACTTCTGCGAGACTCGTCAGGATGTCACTCCCTTCCGGTCCAAAGGCTGAACCTCAGTGGCAATCGCCTGAGAATACCTTTTCTCGGACAGCGGAGTCTGGAACGGAGCCTGCGTCTGGGGCTGCTAGTTCTTCACGGCGGAAATCGAGTGTACCCGAGACTCCGCAAAGCCAGAACTGGGAAGAAGAAGCGCCATCGCCCTCCCCGTCCACAAGCTCGTCCAGACACTATCCTCCCAGAACATGCCGTATCTGCCTTGAAACTGTCTTCCCCACCTTTGAGTCTGTATCAGAGAATCTCCCAGATTTCCTCCAGGCTGCTCCCCGTGTTACATACGAGTCAGCGGATCCCGAGCTGGGACGACTCATTCGACCTTGCAAATGCAAAGGGTCCTCGAGATATGTGCATGAAGGATGTTTGAACATGTGGAGACATGCGGATCCGGCATATTCTGACAGAAACTATTGGCAATGTCCCACATGTGGCTTTCAGTATCGTCTGGAGAGAATGAGATGGGGGCGATGGATCACAAGCACCCCAACCCAGCTGATCCTCACAGTCGCTATACTTCTGCTTGCGATGTTCGTGCTTGGCTTTGTTGCTGACCCCATAATAAAGTTTTATATTGATCCGTTTGATACCATATTTTCGCGGTTCTATGGTTCGGATGAAGGGGACAACATTTTCTATCCTGAAGAGGTTGAGGATGTCCCCGAGACATGGACTGAGCACTTTTTCAAGGGCCTTGCTTCTCTTGGAGTATTATCATTTGTCAAGGTTCTATTTGCTCTTTCCCCATGGCAGTGGTGGAATTTGCGGAACTCGGGTCTGGTTGGTGGAGCTCGTAGACCTGCTGCCACTGGCAGGGATCGAGCGGCCTCAGTTAGTTGGATAGTTCTCTTAATCGGGGTTATAACATTTCTTTGGGTATGTTTCAACTTCAGATTACTAATTTTTCTGCATCTCTAATTGAAACCTGCAGGGGGTGTACAAAGGCGTACGGACCTGGAGCCGCAAGGTACTTGAAAAGGCCGGTGACCGAGTTCTAGATGTCCCATTAGAAAACGACGATGAATCCACCACCACTGCACATACACCTCCGCAAGAGCTGCTGAATTCCAAGAAGGAAGATTGATGTCCATCCATACCACCTGTTTTATACCCTTATCCCCTCCCCTTCCCTCTCTCTCTTCTTTTTTTCCTTTTTTTTACTTTTTTTTCCCTTTTTTTTTTTCCTTTTACCGTATTGCCCAACCTAGTGAGTCCTAGATCAAAAATAGTATTTTTTTGATGGTTGTGACATCCCTCTAATTTTTTTAGTTTTTTATATATATATATTTTTTGGACGACGTCTACTCTTGGTTCATCTGGACTTAAAAAACACACAACGCACTACTTAAGTTGTCACGATCCTCTTTTATGGTGTGCCAATTAGTCAAAGTGCGAATATCAACGAAACCTTCGTTAACTGCCTTTATTCCTACTACGGAGGAGATAACTTCTAAGCATCGGAACGCTAAAACATTTTGTTTTGCTTGTTCCACTCTGTGCTTGCGTCTTCTATCCATGTTTTGCTGGCGGGAAGATTTGATCATCGTCTCAATCGGTATAGCTCGCTCCAGGGAATGTGCTCTGGTGCAAACCTTGATTCATGGTTCCTGTGCATCAATTACCACCCAATCCAGGGGGCTCTTTTTGCTAGAAAGGAATTCTTCGAGCGTTCATTTTGGATTGAACTGTGATACATAACCAAGTTCTCTCCTGTCTGTCTCTTTTGCGTTTAATTTCTTGAATAACTTAGTACTTGACGTAGTTATTCGCAACGCGTGGCTTATGTAATAGGTTTGGAGTCAATTACTCACTATATAGAAAGCAATCGGACGAGAGGGGGATCTTGCAGAATTTCCGCCTCCCTCTTGCTGGATGATTCCTTGTGTTTTATCTTTTTGTCACGACAAAACAAAAACACAAACACATGCCCCCCGTATCAATCACTGCTTTCGCAAGACATTCCTAAGTAATGGGACCCAGCAAGGTAAAATTCACCTCGAACATTCGGCCCACCCAATTCCAGGCCATCCATTGGAGCCGCATTTCCGAACAACTTGATCCGTTCCATACACTCCACACCAAGCAAAGGCAAATAAATGGTTTAACTGTCTCGCGAACGTGGAAAAAGAAAAACGCCCTCAAGCAATGTAATCCACAAAATATTTCGACACTGTGGTTGGGCATCGTACTTTTCACGCAGGGGCTTCCAGGAGGAGGGGGGTTCGATCTACTCACTCCACTTGGGGGGGAGAGTCTTTTTACAACCATCAGTGTCGGAGCTGGCCAGGTGTGCCGCTCCCTAACATAGATTCCCAATTGAGGATAAGATTAAGAATAGTAAAATAATAAAAAGTAAAATGGTAGAGATGAGCGCCGTATGGAAATTATAGTAGAGAGTTAACTACATGATGTATGTCATCCTTTGAAGGCGAAGGGGGGGGGGGGGGGGGAAGGGGAGGGGAAGTGCGTGCTTTACGACACCAAATTGCAAATGAGTTCCTCAACGGGGGAGAAAACGCCCTCCGGCCAGTGTGTTATAATCACACTCATCTCCTCTTCCTTCTGACTACTGCTGATTTTTGTATGTATATAACCTAGGTTACTAACCTAGGTTACAGTAGTTGAATCACCTAAACACCAGGAGCCAATAGAAACCTGCTGCGTGTGCAGTAGTCCTGTCAAGCATAAATCCTTTTCTTTTTATCTTCAATTCAAACGCCTCCCGTGATAGATGCCATTGGGTGAACGGTAGAATTTGAACCCAGCGACGTTGTTGTCTCAGCCGGAATGTGCCCCCTTCCCGACCCCCCCGAACACCCTCCCCCCTCCTCTACTAAACAAACATCTACCCGTTTGGAAGGTTGCCCGAATAATCGCCGCGGGGTTGGCACACGCTCTGGCACGTTCTGATTCCGCCGTGCGGCTGCCACCGGTTAAAGATTCCCTTCCGTGGCCTGATACTTACTTCATGACCTTTGGGTTAATGCCGAGATGAGAAATTGCTGAGAGTTGGGTGACCCATAATAGCATCATTATTTGCGGCCCCTAGTTGCTCGATGGGTCGCCGGCCCCCCTTTGGCTCAAAGGGTGCCGCCGCCGCAAGGCAAATTGATCATCATAGGCTGTCCACGGATGCAAGTCAGCAAATGCCCATTTGAATAACTAATTATTTCACCGTTTCGCCCTGCCCGTAGATGATACAATCCCCACGCGGACCATCGAGCCCGGAGGGTGTTTGTTCACTGGATAATTAGAATACTTCCATCCCAGCATTCGCTCGACATTATTAAGAAATCCTCAATCAATTGAAAAAATAGAACATTCTTATTGAGGGCTTATCTAAATTTATTTTAAGGTGATTCTTCATGTCTTTATATAATCAACTTTATGCGCTAAAATTTTATTTAGCAAATAGATTATGTGCATGATTTACAGAAATCAGCTAATAATAATTATTATAATTATAGATCATTCGATAGCCCCTCAGCAAGGGCTTTTTCTTCAACCTGTTGATCAGTAAGAGAATCTTCACAACTGACTGCCTTGTTGGGGAGAAGAAAGAAGAAAAGAAAAGAAAAGAAAAAAAGAAAGCAAAAAAAAAAAAAAAAAAAATGAAAATGAAAAAGAAAAAGAAAAAGAAAAAGAAAAAGAAAAAGAAAACGGCCCTGCTGCTGCCCCGTTATTGCTATTATTCAACATGCGCTCCGTTCAGAACCACCGCGCGGGCCAGGCCGGATTGCAGGATTGCCGCAGGTCGCTCGAAGAATTATCGCGGGCCACCGGTTGGCTAGCCTTCCCTATTTTGACCTAGCTTGGTCCTTTTCATAGTTAACTCGCCGACATCACCAGTAACTCTGCAGTGCGTGCTGCTTGTTGATGACGGCACCAGACGCGGAGGCAAACCTATCATGGTGAGAGCCGTAACTGGGCAACCCACGTTATCTCCTAGGAAGCATGAAACCCTGAGCTGGATCTCCGGGGATTTTGATTTCGGATTGACTTCTTTGCATCTTTGCTTTTCTTTACGCCGTTCAACGGAGGTCCTTTGTCCTTTCGCCCATATCCCTGGACCATGGACGGCTGAACCGTTGAAGCTCAGCTCTCTCCTCCACAGTTTTCCTAACCCCAGAATAAGAACAATCCTGTTCCCAACAACAATGACCCAGATCTTCCAGCACTAAGCTGGTCACTGTTTGACTCTCCCCTTGTCATGGCCCCCGGTGTCTCCAACCCTGCAGCCATGGTGGCATGCACTCCATGTCGCGGCGTCAAGATGAAATGTATCCGGGAGCCGGACTCGACCGTGTGCAGCCGCTGTAAACGGAAGTCAATCCCATGCTTCTTTGAAGCTCATCGTCGCGGCCGTAAGGCTGGCACAAGGTGAGTACGGTTCTATCGGATAAAGTGGACACGACTTGTCAAGAAAAAAGAAAAAGAAAGAAAGAAAAGAAAAGAAAAGAATAAGCCCTTTCTACCACTGCCAGCTTTTTATGTATGGTGGGGTGGGGGGAAGATTCTATTTTGCTTTACCGTATATGCGCGTTCTATTGCGGTTTTGGGCAGGTTACTCCTGATTGAAAAAAAAAAACCCATCACTTTTTTTGGTCGTTTGAAATATATCGACATTTTTTAATCGTTTCTGCCAGGCTGCGACCAAGGGCGAAACAGAATCAGAGAAAGAATTCGAAAGATCCCCTGGAACCGAATCTTCCTACCTCATCCGCTCCACCAACTGAAAAATATGTAGCGGTGGATGGCGCGTCAATTGAGCGTGCAAGGCCTTCTTCTATGGCATCCGATAGTCTTTCTCCATATGGCTTGCTCCCAAGATCCGCAACCTCTGGGAAATTCTCTATCGCGAACGTGCTCAATGCCGAAGACGAACCTCCCACACCCCATGCTACAGAGCGTAGAACGGACAGCCCAACAAACGGTGGCTACGCGAATGACATGAACGATCCAGTAATTCGGAATCTTGTTGATCTTCAAACAGCCCAGAAATTGTTTGATAAGTACGCCTTTCTAGTTTTACACACGATTATCATTTTTTAACATTTCACTTTTTCAATTTTTTCATTTCTTTCTTTCTTTAAATTTTTTTTGTCAACATCCGAGTTGGTGGGTGAGCCCTGCGAATGACTGATACAATATTCATCATGCAGCTTTTTCACATACATGAACCCCTTCATTTGCCAGTTTGATCCCAAGTTACACACATTGAAATACATCAGAGAGCGTTCATCCTTCTTGTTTTCCTCCGTGCTTTCAGCTGCGGCAAAGATTTTCATGCCACCTCTGTACATGAAGCTTCGCGACCATGTGGAGACCATTCTTAAAGAAATCTTAATCACTGGACAGATGTCAACAGAAATTGTCCAGGGGATCTGTCTTTTAACTTATTGGAAAGATCCAAGTGACTCGCGGGCATGGCTCCTCGTGGGCTATGCGATACGAGCATCTATAGACATGGGCTGGCACAAGCTCCACTCGCCATGTCGAGATGGTTCTGCAACTTCCGCGAGGGAATCCGTGCAAACGGAGCTAGATATTCGGGAACTGCGAAGCAAAGAACGAACCTGGCTCATGTTATTTGTGTACGACAGAAGGTATGCCATCTTCCTATCTTTGCCCCTGTTCTATTTTACTTCGGAACGCAGCTCTCTCCTATCAATTGTGGAAAAGTTTGGGATGGGGAACTCACTGCCTGGACACATTAATTCTAGTGTAAGCCTTCAAATGGGGAAACCGTGGATGATCCAAGTGGACCCCCTGATTCGCAACGCGGGGAATTGGCACCAACATATCTATGCGGTGCCAGGCTGCGATCAAATCATGTCTGCTTTCGTACAGCTCCGTATCCTTGGATCTGACATTTTGGAACTCTTTGGGATCGACCCTGTCACCACAACGGCAGAGTCAGTTACCAAAGGTGAAGTTATATTGAAACTATTCAATGGAGATTTGGATAGATGGGAGGCTAAATGGTACAAAATCGTAGAAGACGGTAGGTTATCATGACAACGTCTACAATATTCGCCCTAGCATATTCTACGTCGCTTTTAATCATATCGGATACAACCATTGGTAGAACGAATATAGAATCGAGCCACCATTATTCTAACTATAATATTTTCATATATAGTTAGCACCAATGTCGCTCATCGTTTTATTATCCGGTTCTACGGGACACATTTACGACTTCTTCTGCATTCCCTCGGTCTCCAGCTCTCAATCCTGAGTGGAAATATTTCCAAACAAGCACTCTGGGTTTGCTACACTAGCTCTCTAGAGATGCTCCACTTAGTCGTTGACCGACTAGGTGTAACCGCCCATTCGTCTTACTGTCAGGACTCGGTTCATGTAATGGTTGCTTATGCTGCTGTTGTTATGATTAAGGTAATTGCTATCGTCCCGAGCCTCTCTTATTTGGTTTCAGGCTCAACTGCTCCAAGCGTGGAGACTGATAATATACCCCCACATTCCGGTAAACATGAACTGACTCCTGCCATCCCCGTTAATAGATTCTACTCTCTCTACCTGGAGAATTGCCCTCTGAATCCGAAAACATGATCCTGGATCTCATCAGCGAAACGAGTCGACACTTCAGCATGCAACAAGCTACAAACACCAGTTCTTATCATCAGAGCAGATTCCTGGCAAATATCGTGGTGAAGTACCGGAAGGCGAAAGAAGAAATATGCTCCTCCGCGAACCAGTGGCTTAGACAGCAACAGAAGATGCTTGAGAAGTCCGAGAAAGGAGCAGTTCGCCTACCTCTCCTACCTCAGCCGCTTCGGAGAGGCTCCACTTCTCTACAGTTGAATTCTTCACGCCCAATGATCACGTCTACGTCTACGTCTCCGTCCACAGTTTCCGAAAACGTCCAGGTATATCCACGGCACTTGCAAGAACTCAACCAGAGCTCCTTCAACCAAAATGACGCTCAACCCCCCCGACTCCAAACCCGTCAAGCGCGCACTTTGCATCCTCAACCCGGCTCTCTTATCTGCCAGACGACCAATGCTATCGCTCCCAAGCCCGCAAATAACAACGTCTTTAAAACTCTGGCACAGAATAAGCTGGAGACTTTCATAGCTGCGGATGGTCCGAGTACTACTGTACCGCTCTTTACGGATGATATTGTCTGGGAGGACATGTTTGCGCATGCAGGGTTTAACATCAGTAGCGGGTCGTTTGTGCCGAAATTGGCAGAGAAATGGGAGATGGGCAGATGAGTTGTGGACAGGTGGGTTGGGTACGGTTATGGATGTGAAGGCGAGCATCTATTAGCTGCTGGACAGTGCATATATTTAGATTACTGCTTTCGAAGTTAGACCTAGAATGAACCAACAAGCGAGGATAATATCTTTTAAATTAAATGTTTTATTGATACGTTCAAACTTCTCCCTCTCGGTCGCCGTTGCAAGGGGTTTGTTTGCAAGATTGAACCCAAGATAAGATCGATACTCTTTTAACAGCTGCTGCCAGTCCTCCAAAGTCCAGCATATTATTCTCACTTGTCATTTGCTCACATTAATTCCAGAAATGCGGCCCGTTCCCAACACCCCTCGTAATTCCCCATCTTTCTTCCCCATAGTCATACACCCCTCTTCTCCAAAACCTACACTCCGCAAAAAATGCCTACGAATATCCTCCAGAGCATATGCGATATTACTCTCCACTTCGGCTTGTCCCCATTACCTACCTGGGTCACCGTCGTCCCACAATAGTGCCTGGGCGTCCTGACCGCCCATTTCCCCGCCATCCACCGCCTCTCCTCGCCATCTCATCATACGTCGTCACTCTCACACGCGGAGCCTCAAAGATGCCCGTCTCAAAGATGCCCTCAACTTCTCCCTGCGCACCAGACCCTTGTACCACCCGCGCACGTTCACTCAGCACATCAGCGGCAATCACCCTCTCCGACTCCTGAATGCTAACGAGACACTGTGTGTCGTTTCCGCAATTCCACAAATGCGACGGCCCGCTCCCGTACACTCCCCCCCCCCCCCCCCCCCTCCCGCCGGGGGAACAAGTGGAGAGTCATCAGATGTTTCAGAATTAACACCAACTCCTCTGGCAACGAAGGGCGCTGGCACACTGGCCCAGAACAATGCTCACAGGACCCACCTGGAACTGCATACGGGTGTGTACAGACGCCGGTTGCAGCGCCGGGGTCAGCGTGGGGAGGAATATAAATTGCCCGAAGGCTCCACAGGCGCGGCAGAGAGACTACCGGAATTCGAAGTACAGTTGGCCCAGAGGAAAGCGGGCTGATAGCTGCACACGATGAAGAACGTGTGAGAGCGTGTGGGGCATGCTTTTATTATTATTATTATTATTATTATTATTTAATTTTTATTTTTATTATTATTATTATTATTATTATTATTATTTTATTTTATTTTATTATTATTATTATTAATGTATATATATATATATATATATAGTAAATTGTATGGCGATGGAGTTCCGTGGGTGGGGTGGGTACGGTTGGTTTCTGCTCGCTGGTAGGTGTAACAGATATTCCAGTGGCAGTGTCAGTGACGGTGACAGTGTGGGTTTCTGGAGAAGCAGAATTGCCGGCGATATCTGGGTATGAGGGCAATTCCGCCTTGAACCGTGCAGGTCGCAGTTGACGGTGTCCAATTTTCCTGATTCCATTCGAGATCCACTCCATCGTGAATAGTTAGTTACCGTAGATGGAAGAGAGGTGATGTTCTCATAGACAGCAGTCAACGATCAGGTCAGCTTGTCATGCCTTGCCAATTCTGAACAAGCCAATTAAGCATCCTGAATTGTTCCCTTTACATCGAAGACTCGGTGTTCGGTTAAGCTCCGGTGCCATGTTGATGTAACTATCTTCATGCTTGTTGCCAGCTACTCAAATCTTTGGGCCCATTGTTTTGCCAGCATATCTGTTCAAGAGTTGGTTATGCACTATTCTTGTTTTATAGCTGGCAAATGGGTAATTATTTCCCATCAGAGATATTGTTGGATTCGATATTTGAAGAATTATGCAGATGTTGAAGTTGGATTGATTGGTCGTAGGATCTGGGTTTAGTTGGAATTATAAATAGAAGCGTCAGGTGTGGGGCGTGTGTGACAGGCCGAGTTTAACTCTATGTTAACTCCGAGAAATAACAGCATGTAAAAAGGGGGAGACGACGGGCAGTAACAGGGGTTAATTGGGCGCCTTAAATTATATACTCGAATTAACACTATTCGCACACATAACAACAGGCATATGACAACAGCTAGCCGCGATAAATGAGCAGTGGTATGGGGCATTTCGGAACGGCCACTAAGTTAACTAGTTAGTGGTTAACTGACGGAACGGTTAAATATTGAGACATGAAAGTGCGTGGCAAATTTCCATCAGCCCAAACCTATAGATGCTCGTTGCCTCTTCTTTCTATTTAAGGCATAAATAAATCATTTGGGGTAAAGATCTGAGAAATAATCGCATTCGAACGTAAATATAAACAATTAACACCAGTCACTTCGGGACATAAGGAAAATTAAATAGTACAGATGGATGCGGCGATATGAATGTTGGGTGAGGAGAGGAAAATTGCGTTAGACTTTTCCGAACAGCCCCTCTTCTGTGGTAGCCTTTGCAAGTATGGCAACCGCTGATCCAGCGAAAGCTATCACACCAGAAAAGATGGAGACTGGGGTAAAACTGTGATATTGCTTGACCAGCTCGCCATTAATCGGTGGCCCTATCAGTCCTGCAAGCGCGACAATGCCCATGCCCATACCCATGTATGTCCCAATGTTTTTGGGGTCCCTGGCACAGGTTGATAGGCAGACGGCCATGCCCGAGACGATGGCACCGGAGCAAAAGCCAAACAGAGTCGCGAATATTATTATAGATGCGTTGGAGGTCATTTTTGGCCAGCATAATATCAGCACCCCTGACGAGACGCCGGATGCAATGACCACGTTGAAGCGTCCGAGTCGGTCTGCTAAGACGCCGGGGAGAACTCTGCCAAAGAAGGACGCTGCGTTCAACATGGAGAGAATGAATGAAGCGAGGGCTTTACCCATTCCGTGCTCCACCGCGTAGCTTGGGAGAAAGAATATAGGGGAAAAGACGCTAAGAGTCATGAGAAAACTAAAGGTGATGATTGCTACATATTCTGGCTGTTTGAATGCGGATCGGAGGAAGAAGCTCTTCTTTCGTGGCGGGAGACGGGAACGGATAGCTGCGCATGAGGGTGTGAGAATGCCCAGGACAAGAAAGCCGCAGATGCGAACAGACCAGCCGAAACTCAGTGAAGTGCTGTTAAACATCCTGCCAAGTGCAATTGGGAAGATGACTCCACCGATCGAAGATCCCGCAACCGCGATGCCCATAGCCGCTCCGCGTTTCTGGCTGAAATATTGAGGTGTTGCGGCCATTGACGGGGCCATGGTCATGCCCATAGATATACCCCCAAGAACTCCTTGGGCTAACATGATCTGGTAATATTCTTTCGAAATGCTCGTCATCATAATGGAAAAGAAGTGTAGAACAGCAGATGGCCAGATAACCTAATGAGTAATTTAGCAGTTCTTTCTGATTTTCCACATCGGACGCGTCTCCCTGTAACGTACCTTTGCTCCGTATCGGTCGAAGAGTGGGCCACCAACAAGGGAACCGGAAAACAAGAAGAAAACCTGCAATGAGCCAATCCAGGATATGGCTGACGGAGACGAGTCGCGCAGTTGATGTGACATATAGTACTCTTGGAATACGCTGGATGAAGACGTGTCAGGAGACAAGAACCGAGACAAATCCCAACGCCTGTTTGCTAAGAGACGCGGAAGACTTACCCATAGGCGTTGACGTATCCGAAAGTGCAGAACAGCACACCAGACGTGCCCAGTGCTACACTCCATGCCCTGGCACCTCCATCTGGGAAGGAATTCTCAAGCTTCTCGTCGATATCAGCACGGTCCGTCGAGTCTCCCTGGTCAGAGCTCTGCAGACAATGCTCCTCCTTTGGGATTGGTTTGTCGTTCAGGACTTGGTCCGTCATCATTTGACGAGTAGACAACCTCGTGAGGCTGCTCAAAGTTTAAGAAGAATAGAGATAGAAGCTAGAGGGGGAAGGAAAAGGGTAAAAATAGAAAAAAGAAAAGTGAGTCTCAGAAAGTGAAAATCCCGGAACTTTGACTCTTGAACAGCAGTGAGCTCCTCCGCAAACGTGCTTTCTCTGTATTTGAGACTGATAGAGCTCATAAAGATATTGATAATTTGAGGATATTGAGAATATTGAGGACCCTTTCTGAAGGTGCTTCGGTGAAAGGGGAAAAAGGGCTGTCTAGGTATATATACACAAGTCGTGTATATATGGAGGAGAGAGAGTGTGTGTATATGTGGGGGAGGGGGAAGGGGGAGGGGAAAAGACCGTCCCCCGGGTATTAGTTAAACAACTGCGAACGTCATCCTCCTTTTCCCCTCCGCTTTCTTTTTTCCCTCCATTCTCCGCATCCAGCTGATTCCAGCACCACCACGCGCCACTGCCAGCAAAGTTCAGTTATAAACGCCAACTACTAGGTACGCATAAATGCACGATATCGAGCAAGGAATTGGTAACTCCGGCGCGTCAACACAGGCTAACGTCGTGCTCGTCGGGCACGAGAACACCCGTCGGCCGACTGGACTTGAAAATCTGGACTCGGGAGCAACAGGGATAACTTCAGCAGCCAGAAGGGATTCGTCCTGGGTCGTCCTGGGTCGTCCTGGGTCGTCCTGGACCGTCCAGGAGATAGCATGGAATGCGGACGCCCAAAATCTGACAAGACTTCAGGTCAAACGCCAATCTCCCGCCTCCAGAGCACGCTTGCCAGAAGAATAGTAATGAAAAAACTCAGGCGGGAAATTCCCGTTTGCTGTGGAGGAATCAAAGACACGGTCTATAATGTGCTAGATACTTATTTATACATGGATTAGATGTCGAAACATCGATTTTGATGACACTGGATTTTCCCAGAGCCGAGAAAGCAGAACCCTTTGGAACAGAAAATAACGGGCACGTGATAACTAGTTAACTAATGATACCGTTAAAAAATCACCGAAAACCCCGAATATCTCGGTCTTTTACCCCTGAAAAGCCCGAAGCTTTGAAATCAACCCGGTTCAAAAACGATGGGGAGGGGGGGGGGGAAGAGGAGCAGGCGGCAGGGGTTAAAGGAAAGGAAAATATATGTTGCTTGGAAGGTTGAGCTGGTAAATGCATTTTGTGAAACTTCTGCTTGCGGTCATAACTACTTGTTTTATACCCCGTTTGGCCTTGTGAAAGGAGTTGGTTAGTTGACTACGGAGTAACTACGGAGATCCCGTACAGAGATGAGATTGAGGGTTGCACAGACTGTTGAAATTACAGCTCCGAGTAGTAACTATGAGTATCACGAGCGGGAAATGATGGAGTCTGCTACTCCTTATGCACGCCATCCTGCACCGCGGAAACGTCGCCGTCCAGCGTTGGCCTGCGAACAATGTCGTCGCCGGAAAATTAAATGCGACCAGAATTTGCCATGCAATCAATGCCAAAGGTCCAAAAGCATCCCAATACATGCATGTACCTATGTGCCAGCTGCCACGCCGTCTTCTTTTGCTTCTACCTCAAGACTGTATGCCAGTCTACCTTCACAGAAACAACTACACCCACCGCTACCGCTACCGCTACCGCCGCAGCAGCAGCGGCAGCTGCCTCAGCCTCGACCTCAACTAACTCCAAAGCTCACTGCATCTATCTCTCGAGGGAACCGTTATGGGAACACTCACGCATATCCCTCCCCTGGGACTGCAAATCTATCGGACCAGAGTTCATATGCGGATGATCAGAGGAGTGATATTGCTAGATCTGCTCCCAATGCTGGTCGGAACTTCGAGTCTGCGGTGACAATCCAGGCTCTGCTCGACCGTGTCCAGCTGTTGGAGAAGAAGCTGGCTGAAAATGCAGGCACGTCTACGATTGATATATCTTCATCACCCGCAAGCAGGCTGTTAGCTTCTTTGGAGGTTCCTGCAGAGTCCGAACCTGCTGTGAGAGGGGTCTTCTCGAAAACGAGGTTTTTCGGTTCCAGTCATTGGATGAATTGTGCTAGAGAGGTTAGAGGGCCTCCCTTTCTGCCCCCCTTACTTTTCTCCATTGCTATAGATCCAACTTTTTGTTGAGGAATCACATCAACTTCTCACTCACTTTTAAATAAATAAGCTGACCAAACCATAAGTTCCATACGGTGTATGGCTTGAGGGCTCGGCTTGAGGTAGAGGATGATACAGGGATAGCCAAAATATTAGATCGATGCAAGGTATTGGCAAGAGCTGCCAAAATTAGACGACCAATTCGCCAACCAGATCCTGCGGATTTTAAAGACCTGGTGCCAACGCGTGAGACCGCCGACCTACTTGTTCAAGGCTATCTCCGTACCTTCGAGACTGTCTATCGAATCCTGCATGTGCCCACTTTCCAGCAAGAATATCTTCAATTCTGGAGCAATCCACAGTCGGCCAGCCCTGCTTTTGTAGTTCGGTTGCTTCTCGTTATGGCTCTCGGCACTTGCTTTTATAAGGGTCAAGATATCTCTATAACGCCACGGACAACCGCAGCGCCGTGGGTCTATGCCGCTCAGGCCTGGCTAGGTGGCCCTTCAGAGAAAACCCGTGTTAATATCTCTTGTGTACAGATACAGTGTCTTCTTCTTTTAGCCCGGCAGACCTGTGCAATTGATGGTGACCTGGTTTGGATATTGAGTGGCTCCTTATTACGAGCAGCAATGTACGTTGGTCTACATCGCGATCCACAACATCTTCCAAAGATGCCCAGCTTCCAAGCAGAGCTACGGAGAAGGCTATGGGCTTCCGTGCTGGAAATTGTACTGCAGTCAAGCATGGATGCGGGTGGAGCACCGCTGATCTGTCGTGACGATTATGATTGCGAACCTCCATCGAGTATTGACGACCTGGACATGAATGCTGATGACCCCGCCGCCTTGCCCTTCATCACGGACAAATTCACACAAACTACAGTCCAAATTGCGCTTATGAAGTCCGTCCCCGTCAGGCTTGAGATGGCAAAAGCGATGAACGGTATACGCCACGAGCTTTCGTACGATGAAGTGCTGAAACTCAGCAGTGAGCTCATCACCATCCATCGAGAAAACTCGCTTTATCTCCTCAATACAGGATATTCTTCGCAAGAGGGAACCACGCGACCAACTCCGTTTCAAATGAACTGTATCTCTGTCCTCACTAATAGGTTTATACTGGCTCTACACCACCCATTCGCTGTCAAATCAAAAACAAACCCTCGATTCTATTTCTCCCGAAAAATCTGTCTCGACGCAGCTCTCCACATCCTTTCACCTAGCGGAGGTATGAACACCACTAACAACAATGGTTGCAATCCTTGCATCAATGGAAATCCAAACGCAAACTCCCGGAACTCCAACGATCACGATGACTTTTACCGCCTAACACTCCACTCCGGAGCCTTCGTTCGCAGCACCCTCATCTACGCGAAGTTCACCATCTGCCTCGAACTTCTTTATCAGCTGCAGGAGGACGCCTCGTCGATCTTCCCTTCTTCCGTTGCTCCATTTCTGTCCTGTTCATTGTCAGCAGCGTCACGATCATGGCGAAGTGAGCTGCATGCCGCAACAGAGAATTACATGCAATTGGCCAAGGGGCGGATCCTGGCGGGCGAGACGAATATTAAGGGGTATCTGTTCGGCAGGTGTGTGATGGCGCAGATCAAGGCGATGGAAGACGGGGTGGCAGATATCGAACAAGCGATTATAGAGGCGGGTAAGGTGGCGGTTGCAGAATGCTATACGTGGTTAAAGGAGCGGGCGCAACAGTTTGGGTGTGGGGAGGTTGACGAGCAAGAGGAGGGCGGGGGTGCGGGGGCGAATGACTGTAGTAATAATGACTATGACGGAGGGTATGAGAAGTATCAGGGGATTGAATGGGAAGGGTTGGTGAGTTTCATCTCTATTTTGGTTCTCTTGCTTTCTTCCTATTGAATGCAGAGCCTTGGTGGAGAAGGGGTTCAACTTTTCTGGAGCAATGTGATGTCCGGATTGATAATTTCCTGCTGTCCATTTCATTTGCCATCGGTTGTGTGTTGCTCTCTGGGTTGAATTGACACTGACATCTAATTACCTCTTTGCTACCACAGGACTCACAGTTTCTCTTCGACATACCGGATTCTTGGCTATTTTCCAGCTTACCGGCCGGTGGGATGTTTAATAATTAAGGAAAATGCGACAAGCTTTTGTGTTGCAGCTTTTTGTCTTACTATCATCTGCAGACCATCTTCTGAGGTGCCTTATTAACTATCGGCGTCATCGCGAGGGGGGAGGGGGGGCAAACTAATATTGAACCTATTTTTATCTCTCCTGAATCAATCTTCCATTAATGAATCGTCAGGATCTGGCTCCACCCACGCATGTCAGTCCGTTTTCTCCGTCACAGGAACTAACCGCATACGACTCATTCTGTGTGTGTGGGGGGGGGGGGGGGGGTCATAGCACTGCTTTCGCAACCATCATGGACGACAGAACTCATCTTCGTCGGAGTAGTTGCTCTATCGGTGTTTTCCGACTCCCCAACTTCAAAAATTGCCTATATAAATCGTGATGGGTCGCCCGACTGAGCAACAAAACTAAATAGAACTAAATGCCTCAACTTAGTTTAGTTTATGGTGCTCCTGGTTGAGGGAAAAACGAAGTCTTGGATGTTTGAACATAGTTGCTGGCTGTTCTCCATACCTGTAGTAGCCAACCGTGGCATTAATTAACTTGTTAACTAGATGTGAGGGGAGTCGGGCTTCTTTTGCATGCGATTAGCCCTAACTGACTAACGACTCCATGATTGAATTCTCCGCGTCGTTTGTTCTCCCTCGCCTTCAACCAACACCAGAAGTCGGCCTCGTGGAGTTTTATTTTATCACCCTATCAACTAGTTAACTAATTAACGTGCAAAAAGCAAGAAAGTAGTCGTTAACTAGCTAACTTAGCACCACAGCGCATAACAACAGGGATGGTTCTTGATTCTGCGCCGATTTGCCCTCTTCCTCTAACAAAGTACAGAGTCCCTCTCCCTCCCCCGCTCCATTTCCCCGACGCGCTGACACAATGAAGTTAATTTAGTTAACTAGGGATTAAAGCAAGTCGCCAGCGGGGATAAGCCGGATCGGTCAGCGTTTGCCTCTTCCGGCGCGGTTCTTTGAAACAGGGACATCGTATTCTGAACCCGGCGGACTCTTTGTTCTCCAGGTCAGATAACTACTTCTGCGGGTCAGATCCATGCAGGCAAGTACTGTCTATTCCATAACTACACACCATGGCCTTGGGTCCCTTCGTGCGAAGATGCGAAGCGCCCAGGGGTGGAGTCTTGAGAGCCTTGAGAGCCTTGGACAGCCTTGGACAGCCTTGACAGCCCTGATTTTCCACTGCTCTGCTTGGGGCTATCCAATCCTTATATTTAGCTCAGTGGCTACACTCCCAGCACCGGTCACTAGATTTAATTGATTTACTCGGCCAACTCACCGAGACTAGCCCTTGCTCCAACTCGAGTTCGATAACTACATGGTTCGTTGGCCCGCTAGCTGGGGGGCGGCCGTTTTGTTAAATAGCCGCTACTGTCATCACGAACTCTGCCCTCGTTTCTTCCCCGCCGGAAACAAACCCAAAAGCTCCCCAAGGACAGCCTCCAGAGGTTTATATCATTATTCATAAATGTTATATAAATGCTTGCGGGTCGCTTTTTCCCATTCATCCCCTCCGTGCGGATTTTTGCTGAAAACACTGGAGAAAAGCAAAATATTCATAGACAATTAATAGAGAGAAATATCGGCTTAATTTCTCCTCACCCGAGCAAATTTCCGCATCGTACATATCCGTCCACGATCCGCACTGGCGGGCGGGCTCCCTCTCACGAATTTACTCTTGTACTCTTTCTGCGACAAGATGATATCACTTTCTCACTCAATTTATATCGAATCTGCTTCCTATTGAGAGTCCCGCCTGGAACTCTCCCCAGATTTTTTCATTCATTGCCGTCATCACCACTCGAATACACCCCGCTCCTTTACAAAAATCCGCCCCTCCAAAATCTTCATCGACATCCCTCTCAATCGATATCATGAAATTCTTCGAATGCGACACAGAACCAGGCGTCTCAGACCGCTCCTCCTCTGAACTCGATCACATAGCCACCACTACGACAAACCGAAAAGCCTCCTATACCACCGCCAGCACCCCAACTCCCTTTCCCACACAACGGCAGCACTCCTTCGCCACGTCACAGCGCGAATCACTCACTGCTGCAGAACGCGCACGGCGGAACCTCAATGCTAAGCTCGCAAACCCTCTTGCCGGTCTCAGCCATGCCACGCTCATGAAACGCGGCGGCCGCTATGCCCGCCAGCACCAGATCGGCGACGAGGAGGATATCCGCGCCTTTGAACTAGGCGCGGTGCTGGCGCAGGCGCCGGAGCAATTTGAAAGTGTCCAGGGCTTGACGGAGAAGGAGCTGCAGGTGCTCAGGAAGGAGTTTACGAATCGGTGGTCGCAGCCCGGTCTTATGTATCTGGTTATCATCCTTTGCTCGCTCAGCGCGGCCGTTCAGGGGATGGGTTAGTGTTTTTCACTTCTTTCTATGACTGTTCTCCACCAGCCTTCTCGTTCCCTGATCCTTATTTCACATTTCAGTTTGTCGATTTTGAAGCTCTTCAATACTTGTATAATAACCCCACCAACCACATTCGTTGATTTCCCCTAGAATTGAGTTTTCGCCTTGCTGTCTTTGCCTTTCCTTGTTCCATGGTTCCGCTTCATTTGGATCGGAAGCTTGAACTATAACCCCCCCCCAACACCTCCCCCCCGGGGCCTCCCCTGGGGCCTCCCCTCCCTTTAATTCAAAGTCTAACAGCGTTTTACAAAACCTTAGACGAATCCGTCGTCAATGGAGCGCAGATCTTCTACAAATCCCAATTCGGCATCGGCGGCCTCGACCCACGCTCAACATGGCTCGTCGGCCTCGTGAATGCAGCTCCGTATCTGTGCTGCTCCCTAATAGGCTGTTGGCTTACTGTCCCCTTTAACCACTGGTTCGGCCGGCGGGGCACGGTGTTTATTACCTGCTGTTTCTCCGCTATCGCGTGCTTCTGGCAAGGCTTCGTGAACTCATGGTGGCATTTATTCATCAGTCGCTTTGCCCTAGGGTTCGGAATCGGCCCCAAGTCAGCCACAGTGCCCATTTATGCTGCAGAGACAACCCCACCGGCCATTCGTGGTGCGCTGGTTATGCAATGGCAGATGTGGACTGCCTTCGGCATCATGCTCGGCTACATGTCTGACCTTGTCTTCTTCGAGGTGCGCGACACTCCCACCGTGACTGGGCTAGGGTGGCGTTTGATGTTAGGTTCCGCCATGTTCCCTGCCATGTTGGTATGCACCTTCGTTTTCGCCTGTCCCGAGTCCCCCCGCTGGTATATGAGCAAAGGTAGCCATTACAAGGCATACCGATCTATGTGTCGTTTGCGCTTTATGAAAGTACAGGCAGCCCGAGACCTGTTCTACATGCACACTCTGCTCGAGGCGGAGGCGGCCATGAAGTTGGGTCAAGCCAAGATTCTTGAATTAATCACCGTCCCGCGCAATCGACGTGCACTAATTGCCTCCGAAATTGTCATGTTTATGCAACAGGTTATCACCCCCCAAACCCCCCACTGCTATTATTCCATGCATATGTACACTCCTCCCCTAACATTGTACCTGCAGTTCTGTGGTGTAAACGTAATAGCCTACTACTCCTCCGAAATCTTCCTGGACGCTGGCTTCTCTCAAAAGGCGTCTCTAGCCGCCTCCTTCGGCTTTGGAGTCATCAATTGGCTCTTCGCAATCCCAGCTATCTACACAATCGATACATTCGGCCGTCGCAACCTCCTCCTCGTCACCTTCCCGCTCATGGGTCTGTTCCAGTTGCTGACGGGGTTCTCCTTCTGGATCCCCACCGACGGCTCTGCCACCATGCGCAGAGCCCATACCGGCTGCGTCGCGCTGGGCATCTATCTCTTTGGCATCGCATACTCACCCGGCGAAGGTCCCGTACCCTTCACTTATTCCGCCGAGGCGTACCCGCTCTACGTGCGTTCGCATGGTATGGCACTGGCGACGTCGACGACGTGGTTTTTCAACTTCATGCTTGCGATTACGTGGCCGAGTTTGAAGCATGCGTTTAAACCGCAGGGTGCGTTTGGGTGGTATGCAGGTTGGAATATTGTTGGGTTTTGCCTTGTGCTGCTGTTCATGCCGGAGACAAAGGGGAAGACGCTTGAGGAGCTTGATCAGGTGTTCTCGGTGCCTACAATGGTGCATGCTAAGTATGGGGTGGCGGAGCTTGTGTATGTTTTCCGCAAATATTTGTTGCGGCAGAAGGGGTTGAAGAAGGTGGTGCTTTTTGAGAAGGATGACGGGGGCAGTGAGAAGAGGAGGGCTGGCAGTGGGAGCACGGGTGGCAATACTGATATGAAGGCTATTGTTAATGGAAGGGGGGTGGAGTTGAGTGATGAAGGGAGGTTGGAGAATGGATAATTTCAGACTGGCAAGTTGGTGCCGTTCGTTTCTTATGGTTTTATGCTTTACGCGTTATGGTTTAATTTTCTTGATTGGAGTATTTTTTGCATTGGGGTTTCTTTTATGTAGAGATACCTATCCATTCATCTCACTGTTTGCCATTGTAGGTGAACATCTTTTTATACACCACTAGCATGTTTTTCTATCACTCTTGGTATCCATGGGGATCCTTTTATCCGTGTGCCTTTTCTTTGGCAGAATGTCGGCGTGGCTATCCTGCAATATGTACATGTATACTCTTTGTGATATCTTATTCCTGGTTGGCAGCCCAAACAGGATCAAATAATATTTGTCAATAAGGTTGGTGTTTTGAGTTTAATACATCTTAGGGAGAGAATTGGGAGACCACAAAATTCTTATTTCTAAGGATTTTTTGCCATTGGATATACACCATTCCGCAGTGGGATTGGCTGATTTTATGGTGAACAACCATCAGAGCAAGACGCTCAATATTTATCACATCACCTCTTAAAAATAACAATCCGTAGAGTCTTCAACACAGATTAGTCAATATCCATGAGCATGAACTGCATTTGAGTGGAGCGGCGACAAGGAATTAATGGAGGGAAGAGTCAGACAACAGTTGGTACTTTTTGTTATCCACATACATGTTTCGGAACAGGTCTGTGTGAAAATTTGCTTCATCATAGAAAAGTACAGGGGCATGAAGTAAGGGAGGGAAGGAAACGAATAGCCGAACAGAAAGAGCATGGAGCAACATACCAGTTAGCAGTACTAGGCGAGCAGGAGTGGTATTGTAGGATGCCAAGCCTAATTCTTCGGCCTCTGAAAGAAACTATCGATGCGTTTTTGCGAGGCATCATGTTTGGACCTTCCCACGCCAGGAGTGCGCCTGAGATTATGGAGATGTTGTTTCCCGTTTATTGTTAGGACTGTCATCGCATATCCAGACAGTACCGGCGTTGGAGCGTTATCAACCACTTGAGTTTTGTTGGAAGCATCCTTTCGGTTCCCTTGGCCGTCGACCATTGCCGGAGCTGGTTTTGAGGATTTATCTTCAACCAACCTTCCGACAGCAAGTTCTAGGTAGCCAGTGTTGGACCACGACGAAATGCGTCTTCCAACCTCAACATTGGGGCCCAGGATGACGTGTGTTGAAAGAAACAGTCGAGACAAAGCTTCCCAGAGTGCAGAGAGCAAGACACCATGGGAAACCACCGCAACAGACTGTGCAGTATGACCCATATCGGAAACGACTGGCAACAGATGGTTGGTGAGGAACATATCCACCCGAGAAGCGATAGAGGCCTGAGATTCAGGGTCTCCAGCCATCGTCTCAGCACCAGATTTCCCATCCCCGCCCCGCGTAGCAAGCCATGATTTTCCTTCCAGGCAACCAAAGTCTTTCTCCCTCAGAAGAGGTAAGATGACAGGTGATGTTTGTGTGCCAACCCTACTCTGCTGTTCTCCCCCAACAAGGCTACAGATCCCTTCAGCAGTGATGCGAGCCCGTAGCAAATCTGACGAGAATACTGTGGTAAACTCGATGCCTTGCTCCTTAAAATGCAGGGCTAAGCGCTGAATTTGTACCATGCCATGGTTTGTCAACGCCGAGTCCGTTGTTCCTGCACTGAAAGCAAATTGACCAGTATGAGCTCCGGCCCACGCTTGGCATACAGATCACAAAGAGAGAAGTAAATGCTTCATACTAGACCTGGGCAACATTGTGCTCGGATTCGGCGTGGCGGATGAGAAACAGCCTCATGATGGGGCGAAGGGGGGGTTGGTTTTGAGAATGCCTAAAAGGTCTGGAGACATCGAAACATTGCCTGCCGTCTTCCAGAATGGACAACCCAGATAACCCAGTATTTGTATGATTAATAAGAACGGTTTGGGAATGCACTCAAAAACAAGAAGATTCAGAGCAAAAATATAGAGATTGTTTAAAGAAGCGGAAGATAATTGTTTGAGGCTTAATATGCTGACTGTACTAGCGTCTTGGCATTTGCTCCGTTCCAATATCAACTTTCCTTTTTTCCTTTTAGACTTCATGAGGCAAACAATCAGATATTTCATATCACAGTTTCATGGCGGGCCATTGCATGCTACAGATAAGGGCGGCATTTTGATGCTCCTGTTTTCCCATTTGAATTTGAAGGACTGGGAAATGGGCAAAGGACGTCAGTGCAGTTGATTGAGACATTTCTGCTGTCGCGGGTCAGTGGCCAGGGTGATACATCAATGCAGGGTTATCCCAACAAAAGCTGCTCCTTTTGCCAAATATACTGTCCAACTGTGTCCATAATCGTATGGTGAGCGCTTTTGCGTCGTTTTATCTACTTGCTTCCATGCTCTGTCGCTCCCTACAAGGTGGGCTTAATATGTCAGCCACAACATGAGTTGGTAGCTGTCTGCTCTCTTCCTGGAAGCCCATTTTGGCAGCGCGTATTACACAAGAACTGCCCGCTGGCCTTCCTATCCATAGAGGTTTCCATGTCCTGCTTTCCCTACTACCAGGCCGGACAGAGGGTAACGGATCCTGTCGTGTTTATAGGCAGTACACTGCCGGAGAGAGCCCCAGTGATCCCTAGCCAACCATATGTGCGCATGGTGGATACCATATTTGTGATAACCGTTTGGAATTCCTCTGGTGACAGCGCTCTTGAGACGCCTGATCATTTTTCGGAATAATCCTCACTGATCTTGGAAGTTAGTGCCGGGGGAACGGGTTTATCTTCTTTGGCTAAGATTTTGATGTCCTCGTATGCCAGTCTATACACCTCAGTTAGGGAGGCCCATCTTATGTGACCTGTCAGCTTCATGAGTATTAACTTATCATCATGGTGATGGGAAATTGTGTTTACTTCTAACAAGCAGCCCCATAGTGGGTGACAACCAAGATTTCTCTCTCCCTCTGTCATTGTGATCTGAAACTTCATTTACTCTTTGTTTATTCTCTATTCTTCTCATTTGACACTATAGCTGGATTTCATTTCCTGCTGTTATGTTTGATCATACTTCAACTCTTGTCAAGACTCTGATCATATTCCCTAGTTCGATGGGGAGACAAGACGGCTCTACACCCGGCACCAATTTTTACGCTTCTCTGCAGTTTGGCTCCCGTATCCCGGGTTAGCATTACTGCTGCTGTCGAGTCAGGATCAGTTTGGCTAGATTCGCTGCGTCAGAGCTAACTAGTAACTATGCTCTGTCACAAATATCATTCCCATTACCGCAATAGTCCTCGTTAGCCTCGACGTTTATAACAAAACGCGTTCCTCTTACAATTTATGAAAGGAGGTCCAGGTGCCCTCATGCCGTACTCTTACGAAGACATTAATGCTGCTCTCGATCTTATTAGAGAAGACGACCAAACTGAGGTTGTCCTCCCGTTTACTAGAGGGCTATATAAAGCACGAACTTCGCTTCAAAGATCCATTAAAATATCCTTCAATATGGGTGGATGATGACGCTAGCGGCGATTTCGACCTATACGAGGATAGGCAAACTGACAAGAAGACAATGCGGCTACCAAAGCGTAAGCCCACAGAGCCGCCGTTTGCCACCCGAGAGTATCCAACGCAGAAAATCAAGAGTAGCAGCAATTCAAATTCAATTCAATCACCAGACATCAAGGATCCAAATATCCATATTTTTGAAATTCAAACTGGCCGCTTCCAGGTGTTTTCTGGCCGTTCTAGCCAAATCATCCGTTAAATCAGATTCTTCAGCATCAGTCGTTTCCAACGGGACCAGTACGAAAGCATCATAGGTGAGCCAAAAAGCCCCTTCCCAAGACGCCATGCTCACCAGCGTCTACCAGTGATAGTTCTATGAGTGACAAGTGGTAAGTAATTGAGAAAAAAGAGTCTTTTGAATTAAAAATGTCTAATAGATTTCTAGCGGTTTATTGGCTCTAAACCCCGCAGCGCTTGTCACCCAGTTGCAATTGTTAATAACTCAATACTTCTGCCCGCTTCCTGATGACCCGGATACTTATCGCTGCCGGGCATGTATAGAGGACAATAGCAGTTTCGATCCAATCATGGCTCCTCAGCCTAGACAGCAACACTACACTGGGCGGAAATGCAACAGTATATTGACTCTTGCTGCTCATGTAGGGCAGAGTGGTGGTGAGATTTTGACTGGAAATCCACTTGCGAACCTCCAAAAACGGTCTAGTCCCCTGCATTTCAACAGCTTCGGAGACACTGTCAGTAAAATGGGTAAGTAAACTTCATTCCCCTTTAATAGTAGCTACGCACCCACAAAATTGTCGCCAAACAGTTGATTGAAACTGTCCTTCCTAGCTGTAATGTAGTAGAGGGATGCCATACTACGATTAGACAAAAAAAAAGAAAAGAATAAAAGAATAAAAGAATAAAAGAAAAAAGAAAACAGAAAAAGAGCCCCGACACGTCAACTGAGGAATGCTGGTCACGGGAGGAGCAGATGACGCTCTCGCAATTAACAGGTTCAAGTAGATCGCAGAGGTCAATTTCTGCCGTCGATTCCATTCCGAACGCAACAGATCTTCCGTACAAACCGGTGCAGACTCTATTATTGTGGATGCCAAAGAACCCGACATCTCCACAGTAGTCACGCATACAATTACCTTTTCACACTCCCCGGCCCCCAACGGCCGTAGGTCCTGCCACTGGTACCCCACGACGCTGTCTACGGCATGCTAGGCCTTAGCGTGATGGAAGGTGTGAAGTCCCCGACCGGCGTGGTGGCAAGGGATACATCTACCTCGGCCCGGGCCACTTTTCTTCTGGCTCCGAACCCAGCCGGATGTGTTCTAAATGCGCGCTTCTGAAAGTTACTATTCTCGAATGCACTTCCACACCAGTAACGGACACAGTAGTTCCCATACAGGGCATCGATGAGAAGACCTTTTTTGATACTGCAGCGGCGTTTGAGCCACTGTTCTCAACTGATGTGAATATATGGCACCGTCACCAATGCTGAAGCCCTGGTGGAGCATCTGTGTCAATCCGGCCGTTTTTATAGATGCGTAGGGGAAACCAGTGGAAGGCTCTTATAAAATGTATGTTAGACATGGGCGTGTACCCGCGCGTAGCTGCGGATTGATGTTGTGGGATGGTGATGCGCCAGTCCAAGGGTAGGCTAGGTCAGACCATAGAGAAGAGCAAGGGGAAGGGGTGGAGATGGGGGCGGATATTGAGTTTTTGAATACTCAGGGCGAATTTTATCAAAGGCATGACAGGAAGGTAGGTATATGGGTTTCGGATTGAGGCAGATGAGGAGGCAAGGCAATATTGATTGGGCTTTAAAAAGAAACAAACTTTTTGCCTGCTTCTTTCTTGCTATTTTCCCTGGATTCCCCACGGATTAATTTAGCTTTTTCTATTCGCAGCCTGCCGCGGCCACCCCAGATTCTGCGATGCTTCGGCCCATCTAATAATTATAATAACGCCTTATGGAAAAAGAATCGAAGGAATCTCTCTGAGCAAATGGCGAGAGACTAACAGCCTCGCCCTTGAAATTGGGAACCAGCCAGAAGAATGGGCGGTGTAAGGAATAGGATCTGGCACCTCATGATAAATAATATGTTCCACCCAGTGTGTAATTACAGATCAACCCCTTTCTTCCGTTCCTCTGGCAAAATTCACCGAGTTCCAACGATGTGTGTGACGTCATCCATCCACAACACTCTTTCACACGACCTTTCGTGGCAATAAAGCGGAGAGGATGTGGCGTTTGTCTCCCTAGAATGAAGGTGAAAACACAGTTAACTAATATCAAATTTATTTACTTACCTAGTTACCTATTGGCAAATTTCACACCATTTGCTCTAATTAAAAAACAGCCTTGGAAGGGAGAAATCCTTTTTTTTTTTTTTTATCTCTCTCTGTTATTCACCTGATTAATCGTAACCAGTTGAAGGACCCATCTACACCTGATTTTGTTTCCTCAAATACACACACACACACACACACACACACACACACTGTCTCATCTCTCTCTCCTGTAACTAGTTAGTTATTTGGTTTTCAATCTTTCTCTCTCGTCGCTCAGCTCGGGTTGTTGCCTTCACACAACCCGCCATATCCAGTGTGGTGGACCCTTTGAACTTGGCTCTCCCGAAATAAACTCACGGTTCCTGGCGGAGTCTCAGCCAGACTACCAAATCTGTGTCTCGGGACATCTCGCATACCCGCGCATTCGTAGCCAGCACCCAAGCAAGTAGTTTAACTAATCAACTTCGACTCTACTGGCAGTTTTAAAAAAAGAGTCTTGCTGCCCAATCCTGTCGCGCCGTTCCCGCTCAACGACAACAGCACAACAGCACAACAGCACACCAAGGACCCCCAGCTGAGCTCAACTATTCAGGAACGATCATTTAAATTCTCGGACTACCCTCCATGTATTAATCCAAGCAGCGAGACAAAACCATTCGCCCACCCCCCCAGATCCGTGAGGTAGCTGCACAACCTCTGTCACCCCCCGCTGCCTGCAGTTCCTCCCGATCCCCTTGCTGACGGAGATCCGAAAGTTGACTAATTCTACGCAGCACACATCAACACACTGCCGTCATGTCTGGTGAATCTGGCCGTCGGCCTTTGACGACCAAGATCTTCTCTGCGTCGGTGAGCAGTAGCCAAGCTATTTCTTTTCTTCTTCGACCCCCTTTGTTTCTTTCAGTTTAGTTCTTCACAGGCAGTTTTTTCTTCCTTTTTTTTTTTCAATTTCTTCAATTTCTTAATTTTTTTTCTTTTTTTTTCTTTTTCAATTTCAATATTTCAATAATTTTTCAATGCTTTTCTTGTTCTGCATTGCCAATTGAGCTGTTCTGTTCGCATGTAGCTCTCCCGCCAGCTTCCATGTCGTTGTTTTGTTGTTGATAGGTGAGCTGCTCATCCCCCCGCCCGCCTGCTTCATCGCTCTCCTCGATAAGCTGTTGTTGTCTGCTGGAACATGTTCACAGCATCGGATGCAGCAGGCGAGCACATGACCACGCGGGATCTTCCGGTCCATTTGCCAGCCCCCAGCCCCAAGCCCCAAGCCCCAAGCCCCAGCCCCAAGCCCCAGCCCCAGCCCCAGCCCCAGTTTCTTGTTCAGTTGATTGTTCCAGTTTCTTGCTCCAGTTTCTTGCTCCCTGGTCCCTGTTCCCTGTTCCTTAGGGCCTTAGGAAACCGCTGGCTGGCAGTCATATCAGTCATGTGAAACCCCCACAAGTCGCGCCCCCCACCGGACGTCCCAGCCTGCTTGCTGAGTGGGCTGTTGCGGCGCATCTTCAGCGCAGACACATAACAGCCATGGAGTGGTGGGTTGTGAAATAAAGAAGAAGATTTGCTATCAAGTTCCTGAGCCCCTGAGTTACATATTGTTATAGCCAGTTGAACCAATTCTGTCTGCATGCATCAAAATGAGGCTGGGTGAACAATGGCCTTTTGTTTCCTTGACACTGCTTTGTTGCAGGGAACACAATTCCTCGAAAGCCCCTATTTCGCACCATCCCTGTCAACTCTGGCTGAGCTTCTCATGCTGCCAATCATCCTGAAGCCTCAGTTCACGACAAGGTTGAGGGGTTCCTTCATAACCACAGCCAAAGTCCAGACCAAGCAAGCTCTTCAGTGCTCACCGGCGGCGTGCGGAGTGCGAGATGTACGGCAACTTCATGCTCTCCCTGATTCGCCCAAGTGCAGTATTCATCCCACCTGTTTTCGTCCTTGTCGACTTGGTGCTAGGACAGGCAGATAGTACCCTGTCCAGACTGACCCAATGTCGGTTCCTCTTCGATGCAGGCGGGGGTGGAGGGGGTTGTGCCCAAACGTGGCATAGACTTGAACCAACAGCCTAGTCGGATGGAGGGACGGTACCAACGTCCATTCCGTGGCACGAACAGGGGCTCCACCCAGGCGCATTTCTTCCAGTCTTTGGCGGCCAGTACATTTGGCCGATGATATTGAAGATTGGGGCTAAAAACGGCACACCCGATATCTCGGGAGCAGACTGTGGGTAGCAGCAAGACCCCAGCATCCATCACTGCCATCTTCCTATTGTAGCACTCTAGGAAAGCCCTTTTGGCCATTCGAGGTGTCTTGCTTCAGATATTCCACAAAAGGAGAAGGCATGCAGTCATGGGCATACACTGTCAATCTGCATATCTCAACCTCATTTGGCTGACTCATTATCCCTAGTTAACTATATGGCAGCAGCTTTAAAAATAGATGTTTGCAATGACAATCACCAACACTTGATTGAGCTTCATGACAAAGATCGCCTTTCTCTGCTGGCTATTTGTGATAGTTATTTGTGATAGCTATTTGTAATAGCACACACAAGCTTCGATGTCACTGCCTTCACATACCATCTCGCATCTCACATGTGCTTTGTCTGAAACTTTTTTTCTCAGCCTTATGGTCTTCTTTGAATTTCGTGTATTTTTGTTCTCTTACACTTAGTCTGTGTTTCATCATCCTTTTATCTCTTTTTATCTCTCCCTGTCTATTTTTTTTCAAATTGGCTATCACTTGCCTTTTATTTGCGAAAAATCATTCCATCAACTCCTTGCTCAATTACCACGACGACCAACCACCCAGACAAAGATGGCGTGTCTACGTTTTGAAAATTCTTCCTCTTCCTTGTGTTTCCCCCCCCCCAATACTAACACTTCTCCCATGCAGAACGATGATTATAAGATCTGCGTTGTCATGGTTGGCTTGCCAGCGCGGGGCAAGAGTTTAATCGCCGGTAAAGGTATGCATACTATACCACCCTGCGTTTCACACAATCGCCCTCTTTTCTATTCGAATATTCTTTTAACATCGCGCTATAGCTCTGCGTTACTTGGCTTGGGTTGGTATCCCCGCTAGAATATTCAACGTTGGCCAATATAGACGTCAAGATACACCTCAACCAACTGCTGCTTTCTTCGACACCTCTAATCCCGACGGAGAACGATTGCGACGAGCTGCCGCGGAGGCAGCGTTGACTGATATGCTACGCTGGTTCGCCAACACCGACGGTCAAGTAGCAATTCTAGACGCAACCAACTCGACCAAGAGCCGCCGTAAATGGATCCACCGCACCTGTGCTGAGGCCGGGATCGCAACTCTGTTCGTCGAATCTCAATGTGACGATGAGGAGGTCATCATGAGCAACATTCTTGAAGTCAAGACGACATCGCCAGACTACATTGGTCAGGACCCAGAGCTAGCTGCGCTGGACTTCAGAAGCCGCATCCGCCATTATGAAAAAGTCTACGAGACGATTGATGAAGATGAAAAGGATTACGCATATGTCAAACTCATCAATGTTAGCTCTACTGTGATCATCAATCAAATTAAAGATTACCTGTCCAGCCGTCTAGTTTATTATATCCAGAACCTCCATATCCGACCTCGTTCGATCTGGCTTTCTCGAGTAAGTTACGTAGTTGAAAATATCACTGTTCGAAGTTGCTCTATACTGACATCATTTTGTCTAGCACGGAGAATCCGAATTTAATCTGCTAGGCAGAATCGGCGGCGACGCTGACATTTCTTCGCGAGGAGAACAGTATGCCCGTGCTCTCCCGCGACTTCTCAAGGAGTCTGGCGTCCCTCCTGGAGCTAAACTGGTCATTTGGACCTCCACTCTAAAGCGCACAATTCAGACCGCTCGCCATCTCGCACTGGAAACCGGGTATGACAAACTGGAATGGAAAGCCCTCGACGAACTCGATTCCGGTGTCTGTGACGGACTCACCTACGAAGAAATCGCCGAGAAATACCCCGAAGATTTCAAAGCTCGCGATGACGATAAATACAACTACCGCTATAGAGGCGGCGAGTCATATCGTGATGTCGTTATTCGGCTGGAACCCATCATTATGGAGCTGGAGCGCAGCGAAAATGTCATGATCGTCACTCACCAGGCTGTCCTCCGTTGTATCTACGCCTACTTCTTGAACATGTCTCAGGAACAGAGTCCCTGGATGCAAGTTCCTCTCCATACCCTTATCAAGCTGACGCCCCGCGCATATGGCACGGAGGAACAACGCTTCAAGGCGAATATACCGGCAGTCTCGACATGGCGTGGAAAGGGCTCCTCCGCGAAACACCAGCTTCCTGAAGAACAACAGCATTAGAGAGCTCGCTCTACGCGGCAGATTGACATCTACTTTTTGCCAAGGCTTCCCCCTCCTTTTCTGTCCTTGGTTTTATGACATCTTACGGTCCATTTCTTTCCCCGCCCCCAACCCAATGCAGTCGCCTGCAGCGTATATACCGCATAGCAACCGCCTTCCTCCAACGTGAAATCTCCACTTTTCCACACTTTCACAATATCTTATCTTTCTCCTGTTATTCTCTTGATTCGTTTTTCTTCGTTCTTCATTGTTGTTTTGCTTGACAGTTTTTCTACTCTCTCTTTTCCTTTCTTTTATAGTCTTGCTGGGAGCCCAAACGGGCCGAAGGTTCAGCTCAATTGAACCCCCTCTGCGTGATGCTGGGTATGTCTATTACACGTCACACGCGTATACGGATCGCATTATATATGGAGGCATTTCAGGCGGGCCAGTTCCAAAATTTATACGTCTTCTGTTATACGGTTCTAGGTGGGCTATTGAATCGGTTTGAGCTACCGAATGCATTTGGTTGGCTATGGCGTTTTCGGATCTGGCGTGTTTTCTATACAGAAAGAGATATAAATCAAAACGGGTACAATCAAGGCATACTATAAATATAGAGTTGGAGGGACAGGGGTTGGCTGGGCTATGGGTGGGCGTATTTGACATCTCCAGTCCACTTTTTTTCCTTCCCATTTTTTCTTCTTTTTCAATTCCTTGAACAGCAGCATTTTCTTAAGTTTGTTATCTGTGGAAGGTTGAATGTTTAATGAAGTTCAATTGCCTTGAATACTTGCAACGCACACATCAGGGTGGAAAGGCCCAGGTTTTGTTGTCAAATTAGTAGGTGGCGGGAGAATTGTGTCATTTCGTGCAAACTTGTCATTTTTTTGTACTGTTCAAGTGTCCCTTGACCTTTATGTCTTTAACTGGCAGAGCTATAAATAGGCAGAAATGAAGAGAGCAAATGCTACCTCACATTATCCAATCATTGCATCAATGGGAAGAGTGTTCTTCCTATATGACATGGCTAGCTACACACAAATGAATGAATGAAATCCGTCGTGCCTCTCTGCGCCTCCGCCGGTACACTTTCAACCGAATCTAGAAAATTAAAAACGCCGATTTAACGTAGGCCATCGTGCATAAGGTCATCGCCTGACATAGAATACTCCAAGTATTCTGGTAAACCGCTCTAACAGGGATATCAACCAAGTTGCCGGAACTCAACCATTTCTGGGCGACAAGGTCCCCATTGTGCACGAAGGAACATCATTCTTCCCTCGTCTCCAATTCCAAAACTACTGGCTCTCTAGCTCCTATAATCGCAGCTCTAGGGCCATGTGGCTGAAACAAATCCAGAAAGATTGCCACACAACGCAGCAGCAATCTCATAAAGGCAATGGACCTGGCTGAATGGTGGCTGAAGGCCTCCGAAATCGATTCTAGAGGTTGCCCGCGTGTTTCGGGCATGTAGAGCGCGCCAATTATCACGGTTATCACCACGAAGCCGCAGAAGGGGAAGTACATGCCGAAGGTGGAAGCATTGAGGAGCGTGGGTGTGATGTAGGCGACGAAGGAATTGGTTAATTAGCAGCGGCGTACGTGATAAGCAATAACAATGAATGACGCTGTTGTTAGAGCATAATACATGAAGATAGTTTGAAATGGAACCGAAGAACTTACACAGATGGCGCTCTGCGCAATACTTGTCACAGTAGCTCTTGCTGAGACGGATTGAATCTCGCTTGAGTATATTTTCAGACCAAGTGCTCGGGCTTTGTGTGTGTGCTCTGCGTTGGCTAATTTTTAAACAGCACAATAAGAAATGTGTGGGACACTCAACTCATGCTGTAAGTTATTGAGGATAGATATATCGAGACGATAACGACCCATCTGCCGGCGCCTGAAACCGCGTGAACGCTATTTGAAGCGTAAAGGCTACCAATTAGAGCCATGTTGGCTGCGTGAATGGATCCCCCATACAATGCGGACGCACGCCGCCCTATTTTGTCAGCGTAGAGAGACAGAAGCAAGACAGAGGAGGAGAGCGGATACTCCTGAAGCCATAAAGGAAGCTGTCGATGAAGATAATCCGGCTTGCTTAAAACGTAGAGGGGCATACTGTTCGCATCATGTCAGCCCTGATGTCCAAACCTGAAATAAAGAGGCACAGAGATAGAATAATAGGCGCATCTGGAATGGATATCGGAGGTACCTGCATACATAGATGACCCCATCAATTCCACTAAATTGCTGCATCGACATCAAGAACGCACCCAGAAGCGCCTGCTTCTGCGCCCCAGGACCCAGGACTAGCTTAGGTTGTGGATACTATGCTTGTAATTCTTTCTCAGCCGTCCACCAAGAGTTGACGACTCTTCCTCGTTTCGGTGCTCATGCGAAGGTTCTTCCCGTTCTACTAGATTATCAGTTTCAACGATAGAGATGCCAAGTCTGATACAAGCCGCTTCCGCACCAGCTCCATGGCCGTGATGAAAAAGCCACCGCGGTAATTCTGGGAGATAGAAAAGCGAGGCCGCTGTCAGGAACGGTGCGATTCCAGACTGCATGGCGACCGGGAATCGCCACGAAAAGCTGGACTGGATGCTAACAGTGCCATAGCATGAAAAATAGCCCATCACAGGGCCAGAGGTAATGAAGAACTGTATGAGTGAGGAGAGAAGCCCGCGATGTTTGGCGGCGGAGATCTCGCAAATGTAGCTTTTGTTAACAGGATTAGCGATATCCCTTTCATGCCACAGCATAGAGCCCCGCCATCTCAACTAAAAACCTCCATTTCGGAAGAATGATAGATAATCACTTGGGTTCATACGCGACTAAGGTGCTCAGGAAGAATCCTTCCCCTACTCCAGCAACAAGCCGTCCGAATAAGAGGACCCTTATGATTCTGGAACCAGCTTCAATGCTAGCGCCAATTGCATAGAGCAGGGCTCCTAGTGCTATTGCGCGCGAGTTCGCCCTAGGTTATCAGAAATAGAACCAACGAACAAGGAAGCTATTGCCATTGAGAGCAAGATTGAAGAAACAATCATGCCATGAATTGCAGGCTATGGATGCCCAAATTCATCTGTAAACGATGACATGGTAGTGATAGGGCCGATCACGCCCGTATCGAAACTGAGAAATGAGTCCAGTTTAACCCTCATTAATCACCACAAATGGGCCATTTGTTGGAAATAATATGTCCCACACATTGAGGACACCGCCTGTGGAGGCAATGACTGCCGCGATTACATATCGCGGCGGGGAGGTGATGCGAGATGCTCTGGAAATACGCATTTTGAGAACAGTGGTGTCTGAAGAACACTAAACAGGAAGAATAGGTAACCACTGAGGGATATTCTTATCATCTGAACTTCTATAGAAAACTTGGTCGGGTCTGTCAAGGATCTTATAGAGGTTCCATCAATCAAGGATTCCGCGCCATTAGTAACAAATGGTGAAGGGCCGATCGTTCATCATTTACGCTGAATATGCCATAGAAGCTGAGCATCCCGGGAATAAGAATCAATTCCGACTGTAAGAAGCATGCATTGTCAATTTTTATATGCATCTCCTCGTTTAGATGGAGGTTGATAGTTGTGTGTAGTTATTGGAGGATCGAGACCAGATAGATCTCTGGAATCTGCTGACTAACTAAACCACTAATTGGGGATAACTCTTGGTATGATGGATCAAATGACGATGAATGATGATGATTTAAATCCGTCAACTCCAACTCTTCAAGCCGACATGACATCCTGTCGCAAGCACTGATTTACAAAATAATGGGAGACTGCGCATTTAGGCACACATCTTCCCCCTCATGGACATGATATGCTACACCACCGATCCCCGAGTTAGCGTACATCCTCCATCATCTATGCTTCTCGTGAGTCAAGCTAAATGCTTAGGCACCATCGCGACCAATGTCACTTTACCAATAGGCTCCTAGCTCCAGTTGTTGATAACGAAGATACCAAAGAACCATGTTGTCGGCCTTCACGGCCAGCCCTCTTGTCAAGCTCAAGCAGCGTGACAAGTCGAGGATCGAGTCCTTCCTAGCATACGGTGATCGATTACTTGTGGGACTAAATACGGGCACTCTGCGAATATACCGTATCAATGAATCAGAAAACGCGCAAAATGAAAACGAGGGTGCCAATACAAATGGGGAGGGAGGGCTAGGAACCAGCGGCAGAAGCTACAGCGGCAAGCGGGACAGGGCAACTTCGGAGAGCGTGGACGTATCGAAAGTAAAACCTACAGATCTGCTTCGAGAGCAGGAGAAGTTTTCACGACATAAAATAGAGCAGTTGGCTATTATTAAAGAGGCGGGGATTCTAATATCATTATCGAATGGATGCGTTTCTATCCATGACCTCCAGACCTATGAGTTGCAACAACAGTTGACGAGAACAAAGGGGGCAACTGCATTTGCTGTTGCCTCTAACATCATCAAGGACCCCAGCACAGGTGTGCCATCGATAGTTTCCAGGCTTGCCGTGGCGGTTAAGAGAAAGCTGATGCTATGGATGTGGCTGGATATGGAACTTGAGGATGATACGACAGAAATCACCTTGGCAAGTGGAATTAAGACTTTAACGTGGGCAAACGGCACAAAACTCGTTGCGGGGCTTAGTTCGAGCTATGTAATGGTCGATGTGGAATCTTTGAAAGTAACTGATATCTTAGGGCCCGGAAGTATTGGCGGACCTGGAGGACAAGAGACGGGCCGACTCGGGGTGGGAGTTGCGAGCATGAGCTACATTGGCATGGGGGGTGCTGCACCAAAGCCCTTAGCGACGAGACTGAGTGATGGAGAAATCCTGTTGGCGAAGGACGTCAATACACACTTTATCGATACTGACGGTAACTCGCTGGGCAGAAGGCAAATTCCATGGACTACGGCCCCGGAAGCTGTGGGTTACTCCTATCCATATCTTTTAGCATTGCAAGAGCCTTCAAAGGGAACACTGGAGGTCCGAAACCCAGAAACACTATCCCTACTTCAATCAATTTCCCTACCGTCAGCAAGCATGCTACATATACCACAGCCCACAATAAGCCTAGCACATGCGGGAAAAGGATTTCTGGTTGGTAGTGAACGCATCATCTGGAGAATGGGAGCATTGGACTACGACTCGCAAATAGATTCACTTATCGAGCAAGGGTGTCTGGATGAAGCGATCAGTCTAATCAGCATGCTAGAGGACGCGCTATTGAGGGATAAACAGGGCAGGCTTCGGCAAGCGAAGCTGCAGAAGGCAGAGGCTTTATTTGATGAAAAAAAATACCGCGATTCGCTAGATCTATTTACAGAGGCATGCGCTCCTCCGGAGCTGGTCATTCGAAAATATCCTAGACTTATTGCTGGGTCACTCTCCAAGTTAGACGAGGATAAAAGTGACGGAGAAGAGACTGACGCCGAGGAGCAAACGCCTCAGAATACCAATGGCACTACGATTAATGGCGTGGAGGCTGCAGCAGAAAATTCACCAAAGATCAAAACTCCTGCAGGATACGCTCCGTCAGTGAGATCAATTTTGAAAGGGAAATCCGATGACGCAAGTGAAACGGGTAGTATTCGAGGAAAGACTGTAGGAGTAAAATTTGCGGACAAGCCGTTGCGTAAGATTTTTGGGATATCCCGTCTCTGCTGTATATTCATTTATGATACTGACATCCGTGTAGAGGGCAGGGACTTGAAATCTGCTGCACGCGCTCTCCAGGGATTTCTGGCAGACATACGTCGAAGACTTCAACGATTCCTCAACCCTGATGGAACCATCACGACCTTGGCTATGGAGCTCAACAATGAGACCGATGACTTCGCCCGGTCAGTTAGGAACGTACTCGGCCTGTCTCCATACGATAATCCAGATGAGATTGCAGTGAAGCTCCGTGAGACGGCCACCCTCGTTGATACAACTCTATTCCGTGCCCACATGTTTGCAACGCCGTCACTGGCCGGTTCCCTCTTCCGCATCGCCAATTTCTGCGACCCGGACGTTGTGATGGAAAAACTCGAAGAAACAGGTCGCTACAATGATTTAATTGACTTCTTATTTGGCAAAAAGCTACACAGAGCCGCGCTCGAACGACTTCGCAAGTTCGGCCAAGCCGAGAAGGACGAAAAATTCGCAGCCGCACCTCAGCTCTGTGGCCCCGAACGGACCGTCGCATATCTACAAAATCTCCCGCCGGAAATGATTGATTTGATCCTCGAGTTTGCTGAGTGGCCTATGCAGGTCCAGCCACAGCTGGGTATGGAGATTTTCTTGGCAGATACGGAAAATGCTGAATCGCTCCAACGGGATAAGGTTCTGGAGTTTCTGCGAGGCATTGATTCGAACCTTGCTATCCAGTATCTGGAGCATATCATTGGGGAGTTAAATGAGATGTCTCCGGACATGCATCAGTGGTTGCTCTCATTATATCTTGAGAGACTCAAGCAATGGAAAGGGGGTGATATTAGTGTTCAGCAGGAGTTTGAAAGTGAGGATGAGTGGAGGAAGGGTATGGAAAAGTTCCAGGACATGTTGAAGAGCAGTGAACAGTATTCGCCGGCTAGAATGCTCGACCGGTTACCTAGGAATGGTCCGTTTCTTCTTTCTTAAAAACTCTTCTCTCTACATGTTGACATGAACTAACCAACAACCGGAGGAAAATAGATCCCGATTTTTTCGAAGCTCGAGCTATTATCTTCAGCAAAATGGGCCAACACAGGCAAGCTTTAGAAATTTACGTATTCAAATTGGAGGATCCAGAGAAAGCTGAAGAGTGAGTTCAATATTCCCTTCTCCATTCGAAAAGGAGTCTCAAACTCAGCATCTAATCCAATTCAGATACTGCAACCACATTCACCGAAGTGAAGAAACTCGATCTACAAAAACGGACACGGCACAGCGTGTGGCCCCCACAGACCTCGAAGGTGGCCAGCTATCTATCTACCATACCCTCCTTTCTCTTTACCTATCCCCGCCGCACAACTACAAACCCCAATATGGCCCAGCTGTGGAGATCCTCGCAAAGCACGGCTCTCGGCTCCCCGCTAGCTCCACCCTCGATCTGATTCCAGAAAAACTCCCGGTCCACGAGCTAGAATTCTACTTTCGTGGCCGCATGCGCGCTGCCAACTCGATCGCGAATGAAGGCCGGATTGTCGCCGCACTGCGCAAAGTGCAAAATGCCCATGTCCAGGCTGACCTGCATCTCGGGCAAGAGACTTTGGCGGGGGATAATAAAGGCCGCAATCGGTTCGTAACTATCAGTGAGGAGAGGGTCTGCGGCGTTTGCCATAAACGGTTGGGTGGAAGTGTTATTAGTGTGTTTCCAAAGTATGTTCCTTTCCTTCTTTTTCTGCAAATTCCGTCTCTTCCTAGTCCCTGTGGTTTCTTTACGGCTAGAGAACATCCTAACTCATTTTCGTTTATGAATAGCAATACGGTCGTTCATCTTGGTTGTGCTGGTAAATGGAGTACCGCTGGCGGATGATAAGTGGACGGATGCAATCAGATAATGGAAATGTACGAATGCAGGAAAGTATTTTCTAGCAGATAATAACCCATAGCTCGGTGTTTTTTTTTTCCTTTCGCAAGTTCTTTCCATTCTAGACATAGAAAGGCGGATGGATACAATGTCCATATTTTTTGTTGGCCTTCACCTAGTTTTATTTTCGTGGCTTCTTTGCTGCTTTTGTTGGTGACAAAATCTACTCCCTTCTAGTCCCCACTTTTGTGCATCCAAAGCCCTTTTGATACCCATTCGCCTTTCGTTCTGCAACGTTGTTCTCTTCATTCTCTGTTCGTTTGGAAGGTAGCTAGTTGCCAGGCTGTTCAGAATTGCAAATACAACTAATTCCCTTTAACAGCCAGTGCCCATGTAGCTCCAGTTTCGTGGAAATGAACCCCATAATGGCTGGTATCCGGGGAAGACCAGAAGGAGGTAATACCCCTTAGCAAGCTGATACCGTTAGATTTTTTGCGAGGTGGTATTCCTCGCATGCTGCATGATCAATCAATCCTCATCATCCAGGACCTCTTCTCCGTAATTCTCCTCTTCCTTCCTCTCCCTTTCCCTTTTCGTCTCATCCACACCACCAGTTGCTGATTGTCGATTGGTATTGTTGTCCTCCTCCATGCGTGCAGTTAGAAACTCATTTATCTCCGTCTGCAACACGCTCACTGCCCCACGAAGCTCTGAGAGATAGGCCGTCTTTGCGGCTGTATTGTGGGTATCGTAGGGACTCCAGGACAGGGAAGAAGCAAGCGGGTGGGCAAACGTGTGTGTCTGTTCTGGTTTAGGGGATATTTGGGAGGCTGGAGATGCAGCAGGGCCTGTGTATGTTGCTTGCAAGACGGAGGGACGATTTGATGGGGGATTAGTCAGGGGACCCATTGCTGGAGGTTGTGGGTTATGTCAGCTGTTTAATGCGGTGTTGATGGATTATCGCGGAGGGTTCCTTGAGGTTATTCCCCGGAATCGATACCAGAAGTAATCGGTTGCTTCTATGATATATAGTTGGTTGTTGGAGGAGGTAGAATTGATGAATGTTGGGAAGTGGTGGATAGGACCTTGGCAGCAATGTCGGAAGCAGCACGTGATTCTTGTGCTTAGTCACTCGTCCTCACTTCCTGATACCAACCAGTTAACGTTATCTACCCTATGCTCACCTTTGGATATATACGGCGCTGGCAATTGTTGTCCGCGTCGTTGTTCTACATGCGAAATACCTCGGAGTAGCTATTTTATTGGTTTTGTCCAAGGATCCAACATAACGAACTGACCAACTTTACTAACTAGTTAGCTAACCAACTAGATATTGAGGCTGATCCGTGATTTTGAAACTGTGGCAGCGAAGCTAGGAACATTTCGTTCACAGCCACCACAGTCCGCTCTGACAAATCCCATTTAGCATGGGATATGCAACTAAAATCAAACCTTGGAGCTGTTCTTAATGTAACTGGTCAATAATCCACCTACGCAGTGTGCGTCCCGGGGGTTCCGTCCCTAAGCTACTTTAACTAATGTAAGCATGGGTTTAATCCGCGATTCGCAAAACTCTCTCGCTCTCCGCGTGTAAATGACTCCTGTAATCCTTTTTTGAGCCTCTCGATATCAATGAACAGTCAGTCGCCTTGGGCAATGATTACTCGTCGCCAATGGATCCGGTCTCCATCGTTGGTGTCATTGGAGGGGCCATTCAGATCACTACCCTAATTACCAAAACGGTCCATGGCCTCTCGACACTACACGGCAAATACAGAAATGCAGACTTCACACTCAATTCCATGATTGTTGAGCTGCTGACAATCAAGGCCGCCATTTCTCAGCTTGATGAATTGGCCAAATACAATTCAAATGGGACTCCAAAGCACCCTGAATATATAGACGGGTTGGATGTCGCCATCGACGGCTGTACCGCTGTGATGGATGTTCTCTCCGAAGAGGTTGCGCAATTGACACAAGCACCATCGGATGATGAGGAAGCTCAACCTCTGCGCCTCTGCGCCAAGGTCAAAGTATTGTGGAATGAGGGCTTGATGAAAGAGCACGCTCAGAGACTGCATGCCCAGGTCCTTGCATTGCAATTACTTTTACAGGCATGCTATTGGTAGGTGGCCTTTCGAACACACCCGTTAACTCGCGACTTAGACATCATAAGTATCATCTAAGACTTGTTTCTCCTAGTCGCACATCGTCAGAACAACTTAAACTCCTTCGAAGACAGGAAAACCGTAACATTATCAAAAGAGTTTCGGATGACACTGCAACATTACGCTCGTCAATGAGCGCAGCAAATTCTCGAACTGACGAAACTGCTAGCAGCATTAGAGGATCGTGCACTGGGGATACTGTGTTTGAATTTGATCAGATTCTCATCAATGAGGCCCCCTATCGGCGTGCTATGCTAAAAAGTCAACGGGATACTAGAAGGCATGTCGTGTTGCCGGAACGCCATGATTCTAGGTCGACTACAATGTCCGGAACCGATGAAGGATATGCGAGCGGGACAGCTAGAACAAGGACTCCAAACCGGACCCTGTCAAGCTACTTAAGCCCTACGATTGGCGAGTCTATTGGCGAGGACTCGTTGGGAGCCCAACCTTCCACCTCGGTACAACGTGAAGGCCACATTTCAAGACGTCAAACTACCTCATTCGGTCGATCACTTTCTTTCAACAATAAGGACAACGTACAACGCTCAAAGTCCGCCGCATCGACTTCTATACAAAAGTCCTCCGGATCGACAACGGACAAACTTCGGTCTGCATTGCGACGATTAAATACCACAAGCCGCGCTAACTTGAGCGTAAGGGCGTCTCCCATCACAGGTGCTTCCCCAACTTCTGGATCAGCGAAGCAACGTAGAAATCGTGCCAGTGAATCGAACATTAGCATTAACTTAACATCGATGGACAGTATAATGCCTCCCCTTATTGTGAAAGCCGCCCAATCTGGTGCGACGCTCGAAGTAGAAAATTTCATCAAAAACGGGGCAGACATAGAAGCGCGCCATGCCGAGACGGGACGAAACGCCCTGCTTGTTGCCGCACATTGTGGCAAAGACGATATCGTTCGGCTGCTAATCTACCATAATGCAAATATTGATGTCCAAGATGCGACACTATCAACGCCTTTGCATTTAGCAGCATCGAGAGGTCATACTGGTGTTCTACGTCTGCTTCTGGAAGAAGTCGCTGACGTGGACTTGAAAAATACCAATGGCATGACAGCTTTTTGGCTTTCTGCAGCTTATGGCCACACCGAAGCAGCTAGGATGCTCCTTGCCCATGGATCCAAGATTAATACCCGAACCGCGGATCAGATGACGGCATTACACGTTGCTGCCAAGAATGGCGACAAGGAAATAACTGCTCTTCTACTCCGCTATGGAGCTGATATCGAAGCGAAAGATGTAAATATGATGGCTGCCATTCATCATGCTTGCGAGGGAGGCCATGTGGCAGTATTAGAGTTGCTCATCAACCAGAAGGCGAGCGTCGAAGTTGTTGGGGCCCACCAAATGACTCCCCTGATATGTTCAGCAGCTACTGGTCACTTTCTAACTACCGAATTCTTGCTTCGAAAGAAAGCACTTCCTCGGAGCAAAGATGAACACGGTATGAACGCAGTCCACTGGGCGGCTTTTAATGGACATACGGAAATTGTTGATCTCCTGCTTCAGATGAAGGCGCCTATCGGTTCACAGAATTCTCAAGGACGAACCCCTCTGCATCTAGCTACAATGAATAAGCAGTTTGCGGTTGTTGAATTTCTGCTTCGCAAAAACGCTCCACAGGAAGTTAGATGCCGTGAGGGATTCACCTCCCTGCATTATGCTTGTAATGCAAATAGAATAGATTTCGTACGGCTTCTGGTGGCTTCGGGAGCCGATATAGAAGCACAGGTGGATGGTCATCAACACCGTCCGATACATATTGCTGTCTCTCTTGGTTCTCTTCAACTGACCAGGTTTCTGTGTCAGAAAGGAGTCTTTGTTGATTCGGTAGATTCTGCAGGCATTAGACCTCTTTGTATCGCTTGCAGGCACGGGAATATTGAAATCGCAGAAGAATTACTTAGGTGTGGCGCCTTGGTGCGTATGAACCTTGCTGATAGGATGTTTCAAGATTCTCCGATTTGCATTGCCTCGGAAGTGGGACACGCGTCTATCGTATCTCTCCTGCTCGACAATGGCTCATCCCCAGTTGAGAATGATGAAAAGGGGTGGAATCCATTTCTCTATGCTGCCCATTACGGTCATCCGCAGGTACTTGAGATTCTCTTTAGCCACCACCGCCTAACTGTGGGTACTAGAGAATTCCACAAGTTTATTGAAATGCGATTTGCACACAACGTACCGATATCTCAGGAAAACAAAAAAAATGTGGAGAACATCATTCAACAAGTGAGAGACGGCCGTCTGACACTTCCCCAAATACACCATTACGTTCCACACTCACCTTATACCACCATACCGGATATCATCCAAAACCCATGGCAGCCACAGGATATATCAGCTACACCGATGTATGCTGTCCCCGTCCCACCCTTTCCAGTGCGCTCTTCATCACCAGCAGAACTCGCAGACACCACTGCCAAGGACATTCCCCATCGGCACCCCGGAGAACAAGGAAGGACCCATGACTCTGGAAGAACGACAACGTACCTAGATGATAACACAATTCCACGCTTGAGGGGAGTAGGTGACACGGAGGCCAATCTAACAATACCAATACCGACGCCGGGCCTAACTGATCCAGAAAATGAAACGCCTTCCCGTTTAGAGGCTCATAGGTGCGTTGGAGCCGGAGATGACGGTGAGATTCCCAACTGTACAAAGGCTGTGGGTTCAATGGCAAGAAATCGGCCTGAACAAATGCAACCTGATGTTGGTAGAGAATTAATCGATAGTGGCGAGGACGATGATGGTGTTTCAGATACGGATTCCATAACTACTGTTTTCACAGCATTAGAATCTCCAGGAGGGCAACTGAGCCAGCGTATCGAGATTTTTGAACTGGAAGGGTAAAGAGTGATTTTGAACCAGTGTAAATTATGTATTCCGAACCGATTATTACATTTTGGCGACTTCATTGGGAGAGCTAGGACTAGTTATATAAGTATCTAAGAGCAGGGACATAGTTACCTAGGCAGGGGTTTTTGGTCCAAAATAAATACAATGGTGGCCACCATGAATGAGCCAACACATGAGTCCAGAAGAACCTGGTCTCATAGATATTTGTATCCCACCTATTCCTTTATGGATAGGTACATACAGTAGCATCACGTGATGTGTCTGACGTCTGCCTTAGTCAGCCAGGCAAACGACATTTGATCCAATTGCTGTATAACGACGAACAACGACAACAATGCAGAGGGGGAGGGCTCACAGCTCCAAACACATCTATTTGCATAGCAATGCGTATTCTGGTGATGCTACTATAGTGCTTCAAGGGAGCGGTCCAATGTGGCCTCTATCTTTCCCTCCCCATTTCTCCTTTCTCTGGCTACGAATGTCCTGAGCCAACCAACCTACCAACCAACCAACCAAACTAACCAACGTCTGTACCATCATCTGCTTGCGTGCCCACCATGAATAGCCGGGGTCTACCCCTTCGCCGTGCAGATCTGAGCTATCCCGTACCACCAGACTCTCCTGATCGCGTTGTGGCAGCCGATCCCTCTGCACGGCCTAGTTCTTCCAGTAGCGATGCCTCATCGACTTCGTCCAATCTTACCTCCCTGAATATGCCCAAGCGGCCCTTCTACGGTGCAAAACCTCAAATATCCAGTCCTGGCTTACCGCGATTACCGTTGGCAAGTGCCAATAATAGTAACACTTCACTTCCCAACTTCTCGCGACCGTCGGGGTCTTTCATGTCTCCGAACGATCAATTACCTCAAAAAACCCTACCGCTTCCTCCTCCGCAGGAAGTCCAGAAACATAGACCGCGTCAACATTCTCAGGGTTTTTTTGAACCTTCTCTTCCCACTGCGTCATCATTTGAACAGACCCCTGCGGCCATGGCAAACCTTTCCGCATCTCAAATCGCTGCACAAGCTGCAATGCAGCACCAAAAGGGTTCACATCACGTCCGGAACCGGTCACAATCAAGTGGGCTTTTGCAGGAAAATATGGGGAGGAAAGCTTCCAAAGACACTATTACTCAGGCTTCTGCTGGCCATCAATACTCAAATGGGTTGGTTGGGGGACGCGTTCTCGCAGCAACAACTGCTGCCAATGTTGCATTCCCTCGAAGCCCCGGCTTTGTCCCCACATCGCCGATTTTCGATCATTTTTCGGAGAGTGGACATAAACACAAGGGAGAGAAGTCTAAGATGAAGATATTCTCGAAACCTAAACATATTGGCCTATCAAGGGATAAAGATACAGATAAAAACAAGCCTGTATCATCCCCAAACAAACTCCAATTACCAGGCCCCAGTAGCTTGTCACGAATGGTTAATGCCTCAACAACCAGTCTTCATGAATATTCCACCTCTGCCAACTCCTCGATGTACAACCTGACAAACTCGTCTGCCACAACGGTTGTCCTTGCTGACCGGCCGATCACAGGTGAGAGAGAAAAGGACAAAGAGAAGGAGAAGGAAAAAGTTCACAAACACCACTTCCTGTCACGACAAAAGTTAAAGTTGAAGGACAAAGATGATCATTTCCATTTGACCTTATCTTCTGCATTGAGTAGTTCGAAACCTCTAGATCACAGCGCTCCTCAGTCACTATACTCCTTCGCACCCCAATCACCGTCGACAACATCCTTTGGCAAATCGAAAAGTGGACTCGACTTGCGACATGGAGGCCGCGCTTTACGAGAGAAGAAGAAGGAAGAAAAAGCTTCTGCTGCCGCAGCTCAAGATTTTGCATATCGAGATGCAGATGATTGGATGGCTAACGGGGCGGTTGGAGCTAATCCTCTATCCATTCATGGGGCTCCTGTTTCACTAGGAAACGTAGCACCCACTGTGTATGGTGGGGAGGCTTCATTAAAAGAAGCCCTGCAAGGCTTTGGCCTTCAGAACATGGCCCCGGAAGATGTATGGGACTTCCTAAAGGCGAAGCTTTTGGTGCTTTTTGATGGTGAAGATATCCGCATTGCGCTAGAGGATCTAAATAAGTTGGTTTCAATACACTTACAACGCTGCGTGCTAAAATATATGCCATCTGTCATTGTGGAGGATCTACGAGACTTGCTGCAGACAGGATTTACTTCTCTAAGCCACTCACTCCATTCCGTTCCAGATGAACGCGTTGTTCCACATCTCGTCCAGATGTGGCTGTTGGTATTTGGAACGGTCCTCCCTTTCATCCAAGCCGTGTTTCTCCCTTTGGATCTGGAGTTTAAAGGACGTGGCTCAATCATGACTACTCGCGAAGCCAAAGAGTTCTGGGGCGCATTGCCAGACGGTGAAACTTCGAACAAGTCTGTGGGGGATGAACTTGATGTGCGCACCATAGTCCTAATCTCCTTCCGCGACTATGTTATCCTCCCCCGCTACGAAGTCCTAAAGGCAACTTTTTCACACCTCAGTCTTGAAAGCATCCATGTAAATGTCAGCGCACTCAGCACAGCCTCCAACATCCGACCCAGTACCTCCTTAGGGCTCGATTCTGGTTTTGGAAGTTACAACTCCCAATCCTCTACCCTCTTAACCAATGCAGGCAGTTTCTCCTCTGACTCTGTCGCCGCCTCTATTTCCCGTAGCCGCGCTGCATCTAACACCTCGAATCCCGAAAACATTACCTCAACCTCATATACATCCCTCTCCCCACCCCTGAACTCCATCCTATCCCCAATATCACAAACACTATCCTCCCGCACTATTTCTAAATCCACAGACTCATCGCACCTAATCACAGAAACCGTCGGCCGCATGCTCCAATGCATAAGCGTTCTAGCCAGTGTGCAGACAAACGATGAAGCGCAAGAGAAAATTGAAGTTCTCAGCAAAGAGCTTAAACATAATTGGCTTGGCCGGGGCCGAACGGGCCGAGACCGTCGTGGGTTCGTGGGTACCCGGGTCCGGCCCATGGTTCCGCGCCAGGACAGCAGTGATATACAGCCTTGTTTTGTTCCTTCCGATGCCGAGAGTGTTGAGGGTAAATGATTTGGGACATAAGATTTCGGGCTTGTTACTCCTTTGTAGTGCTCTGGACAGCATACGATTAAGTGAATATATAAGTGATCATCACACGGAGTTTCATTTGTTTTGTTTTGTTTTGTTTACCGAAAAATTCTTCCTTTTTTTTTTTCAATATATGAATTGTCGGAATTGTGCAAGCGAGTGTCTCTTTTCTTTCCACGCCTTGTTCGTAGTACGAACATTATTTTCTCTTCTATTGAACCAGTGTGGAGTTTCTATTTGAAACTGGCTTTTATCGGGTTGTACCTAGATCGACATTTTCCCCCGCCGTTATATCAGCCGTATAAGAGCTGGTGACCAGTTTTAACTATGTTCAAAATCCCATACTACTGTGAAGTCCCAGCGCCCTTCTTAATCCTTCTGCCTTGATTATTTTTTCATTTTTCATTTTCGATTCATCTCCCTAGGGCCATAAATGAAGAGACATGTGGACATGCAGCTGGATCTCTAGGGGTTACACAGTGGAACCTCCTACCGTTATTTAACCTTTTCAACGCCGTGCTTTCAACCTACATGCCATATTCTCGGGTTTATGTGCATTTCTCCATGATATGAATCAATGAATGTACGAAAAGCAGGTGGCCTTTGAACAATGGTCAGCTCCTGTCATCAAACAGGTTACCGTGAACGCCCAGTCCTAGACAAATCTGATCATCCATATATAGATATTCAGCCATTGCCATAACCATAACAAACCGATCGAGCGGTGTTGTTTCTTCCAGCGCACCACACACTCTGCTATTTCGGAGCTCTACCATGGCTGGGCCGTACAAGACATGCATATAGGGAGGTATTACTACATGGCGATGCAAGGAGAACTTTTGTTGCATTTCTGTTAGTGGTTCACGTTTAATGGGATTAGATGCGCTTAGAGGACAAGCATCTAGATATCATGCCCGGGACAAGGTTGGGGATAGACATCTCGGAAGCGTAAAACGGTGACAGGTTCTAGAATGTATTCATGGTGGCTGTGAGGAATGCAGTTTATAACACGTTTACTCTTACCAAATTTGCTTGATTGCAATGGGATATGTAAACTATGTCACTTAGAGATCGTACCAATCAAGACGTATTTGGAAGATGCTGATCGACTTTTAGAGAGAGTGTGTGTAAGTGTTTTGTTCCTTCGTGGGCACTGATTCTCTCCATATGTTATGTATCATATATATCATCCTTATAGCCTGCAGCCTCATGTCGACAATATTAAATTTGCCAGTAATCATATCTCTATCTCTGTATCTCGTACACTCCCAGAATTAGAGTTCTAACGTGTACTGTACATTCGATGTTCGATATATTAACACCCAACAGTAGTATTGCACTGCCTGCACAATGTGTATATTGGCGCATTCCCCCCCGTAGGAGAATAGGGAAGATTAAATGCCGGGTATTGTTTGGAGAGAATGTAGCTGAAATAGTTATGGAATCAGGCTTAGTAAATTAGCAATGTCAGAAATGACCGAGATCATAAAAGTGGTGGAAATGAGACTTGTATGAATAGTTACATAGCAAGAATGGCCTCAAGATTTTTATATGATCTCTTACCCCTTTTTTCCTTTTATGCTGCTGTAGTTTGATGATATTTAGAGATCAGTTGAGAGTGCTACAACAATATTCTTCACTCATCAGAAAAGTCATGTCTCTTTTGTTCCGAGACCAGTCAGCTTTCTTAATAGCTATGTTGTTGTATCAGAAAATCACTTTGGAATATTAAAGAAGCTCACTTGACATTGTTCATGCACAGACATCATGCACTCGGCAAAGTGTAGATAGAGTATCCAAACACACAACACAATCTTTTGCCTGCCCTTGGTTTTACTCTTTTTTTTTTTTTTTTTTTTTTTTTTTTTTTTTTTTTCACTGACCCATCATTTACTTACCCTTGTCTTCGACTTCTTCATCTTCAATTTTCTTCAAGTCTTTCACCCCTAAACTCTCTCCTTCTTCTCTGCGTTTCTCCAACGATTCAAGCCCCCTCTCAACATTAATTTACCTCGATTACCAACTCTCGAAACTTGCTTACAGCAGTCCTTCGATCCTGCACAAGTTCCTTTAATCTCCACAACTCGCCCTTTGCTTCTAGATTCCACCCAAAACAACTACGCTGCATCCCAATCTCGCACCTTGCGTCATAGCCCTCGAGACACATCACCCGTTCTGCTTGAAAATATCACTTCAGCTCAACAACTTGAGATGTCTCAGCCCACGGGCCTTAACAAAGTCGAGGACGACGACGAGATGATGAAGTATGTAAACTTGTCCGGCGATGAAACCAACGGTGATGCACTGAAGAACGTCAAACAGGAGAACGTCGATCAGTGCACTGAGGTTTCTAACAGAAACAATGGCGCAAAGGTAAGTTTTGAATGTTCAAATGCTATGGTATCACTAGAGCATCAATCAAAGTTCCGGTCTGCCGGATCTCCTTTCCACAGTAGTTCCACGTAGTCGATTGGTTTCGCTGATTTTCTCCTTTGGGAAGACCAAGGTGATTGGGAAAACCACTACGACTCCTCGCAAGCGTGGTCGCAAGCCAGTTGCTGAGAAGAACACTGGAGGAGAAAATTTAAATAATGACGTCGATGAGTCTCCAACCAAGAGACAGCGTGTTCCAGCCAAGGCTGGCAGAGGGGGAGCTGGGGAGAAGGTGAAGGCGGGTTCTCGTCCCATGCCTACATCTCTCGAGACCGCCAGTCCTGAGGACAAGATGCTTCTTCGCATGAAGGATGAAGAAAACAAGTCCTGGGCCGATATTCGCCAGGCCTGGGAGGAGATGACCTGTGAGAAAGTTGGGAACAGTTCTCTATCTGGACGCTATAGTCGCATCAAAGCCAATTTTGTAGTGTTCAAAAAGGAAGATGTAAGTTTGCCATCCCCTTCTCTCCTTTGTATCGCGTGGGGGTATCTTCAACTGGTCAAACAGACATGTGAAAAATCATAACTTGTTGTTATTAATAATTTGCGTTATTACATAGGAAGAGCGCTTGCTCCGATACAAGAAGGAAATCGAGGAAAAATTCGAAGCCGACAAATGGCGTTCTGTTGCCGAAGCTATCGAGTCTAATGGCGGTGAAAAGTACCCACCCACCGCAGTGCAAAAGAAGTTCAAGGAACTGAGCAAGAAAATGTCTAACATGGCAATCAGAAAGGAGAATGATGTGGAAGATTCTTGATCCACGCCACAGAGATGCTCTCAAGATTTTCTTTCAGTGCATTGAATGGGCTTGGTGGGGAAACAGAAGAAGTCTTGAAGATGCATTATGATTCTTTTTATCCTGGCGTCTGCTTTTCTCAAATTTTCAATATTTTGCGTTGGCTGATTGGCCATTGGCCTCGATAAAGATGAGTGAATGCTATGATACGGGAAGGAGGGCTCCATAGCTATTTAGCTATTTATTTCGTGGTTAAGTAGCTGTGTGCAATGCAAAATCAACGTGGATTTCCCGTTCAGCCTGTTGTTTTCCGTTTTCACAGCATCTGCTTTTAACCCGGCTTGACTTGGAACTTTTTCCTTCTTTTTTAAAAGCAGGAAAAAACGTTCTTCTTCTCTACTTTTCTCGTTTGCCCCCTTCCATTTTCTAACACCTACAAGAGGAAAACCGTCTTGCTGATTGGACCAAGAGTGGATTAAGAAACCGACTGACACCGTATGCCGTGGAGTAACAGGAGTCGACCCAGCGGTTGCTTTGTTAGTGCATGTCCCGATGCTTCACCGCTGCTCATTTGTTCCAGTCCATGAGTGCAAGCATGATGTATACATATATAATACATACAAGCAAGTATGTATCGGCGGACCACATTGGACCCGCACCGGGCGAAGATCAATTTTCCAGTTCTGGTACGGTTCCGAGGCGCACAAAAAAAGAAGAAGAAGAAGAAGAAGAAAGGAAAAAAAAAAGAAAATAACAGCCATCCATGCACTGCCAGCATGGAGACGCACATCCTTACCTTTACCTCCATATGACTTGAAGAGTCTTAAAAATAATTAAGGGGCATGCGACAATTAATCGCACAAGTACTCCGTAGTGCCTTGGTGATTTAATTTGTTTTGTTGATCGAGAAAGAAACCATCTTCGCAATTCAACACTGAAAGGAATCGAGTACAGAATACGTCCTCCAACGGTTGAAATGGAGACCAGTCCGAGTCAGATTGGAAACTACACAGGCAGCTTTGCAGTCCCTGCAGCCCATCAACGGCCAGAAGATTTAGGGGGAGATTGTTCAGGAATGTGTTTACAGGTTAGCGGGGAGGCGGTTGGGGGGGTGGAGGAGGAGGGAAGGGGAGGAAGATGCTCATACAAGATTCTCGGGTTGCGGTTGGGATCTTGCACGACATTAGCGTTGCATTGAGTGACAAGATCAGGATTGCTCTGTCGTTGGCGGTCTCAGATGGTCAATCCGAGATAAAACTGTGGGCTATTCTTGCCGGACCTTGATGCCGCTGTGGAATATGGCATCGCATGCGGAAATGTCCGTAGATATGAACAACGCAGAGTTGTTCGTTTGTTGTTGATGGGAGGTTAGTTAGTCGAATCTGGCGCTATTCCGTGTTGGGCCAAGTCAGGGTTTGTGCCCTAGGCAGTTGGTAGTATAGTACTACACATAGCTACATAGAAGAGCCTCGTTCCAGGGTTGCAGGTTCAACGGGGATAAGAGAAAGGGAAATAAAGAAATAGAGACGGCATCAGATCTGATGTGAAGTGGAAGGGAGGAGGGGACTGGCGGTCATATTATTGTTTTAGCATGTATGATTGTCTCTGCAACCAGAACATTTTTCGGGCAGGCCTGACAGGCTGGCAACGGAGAACCCCTGGGGGGAATGATGCCCACCCTTAAACCCCCCCCCCCAACAAAAGGTACAAGCCTGGTACTAATAGTGTGTCCAGGGAAGCCCCACGGTTCCTAGCAGTGACAACGCCAGGCTACAGGCGTCCACTGGAAGTCTACATACAAAACGGGGCTGCAACCCCACTCAACCGACCGTGGAGCAGCGGAGTAACTACCTAACCATCCATACTCACCGACCACCGAAAGTTAACGAATATTAACCCCGTACCCAGTGTCCAAGACGTTCACCCTCGCACTGGAATTATTTAGTTACAACCCTTCCAAATATTTCTGCCTGGCCTTGAATATCCTACAGCAAACAGTGCCAGACACAAATTCATACCGTCTTAGCGAGAGCAGAGTCTGCTGTTGCGGTAACGCTGTCTGTCCCCTTCCTTGCCCAATCCTTGCCCAACCTCTCTGTCTCTGCGTCTTGACGACTCGCCTCGGGGTAATAGCTATGTTTGCTGTGCTGTAATAATGCGCATGCCGAATTGACCAAGCCAAGAATAGTTACACCTTACGCCAACTTCCCTGTCTGCTGAGGGGGCGGCGCTCAGAAACGGTTCCTATTAGATCCTGGCCGCACCCTCTACTAACTAGGTTCCCATTAGAAGCAGCGAGCAAACTGATTGACAGATCCTGGCTAGTTCGAGCTCAGCTGCATGCGAGATTCGCCCTATCCCTGCGCTTCACTGCTCCTTGGTCAGTCTCAACTTTCCAGTGCTCCACAGACCCCCAGTCTCCAGATGGGAGAATCCAGATTACCCGTCTTAAAGGAGCTCCCCAGACACGCGCGATGCTGAGTCTCTGGCCAGGCAGCAATTGGCTCTGAACGCCTCTGGGGCTGTCGACGCTTTACCTGACCCGTTGGCTCATCATATTCTTGCTGACTGATGCAGCGGGTTAACTAACTAGTTAGTTAACTAGTTGACTAGTTAACGTTACTGCCTCAAATATTAACTAATATATAAAATAAGGAAAAGAATCTGTGTTCTCCCTCTTCTTGAATTTTTGACAGTTGGAAAACAGACTATTTCTTTGCTGTTAATTCCTGGCTAAATCTGGAACTTGCATCCCCAGCTCTTATGTACTTCTGGAAGCTGCTGCTGCTGCTGCTGCTGCTGCTGTGGTTTTAACGTATGCATCATATTATCATCGTCCCGATTACACACCGCTTTCTTACGACTCAGATCCTGCATCAACGAATTTCTATCTTCGAGCTGCCGGATCCTGTTCCCGTCGTTGTTTCAACTACCTTCGACTTTTCAAACTGGTAGTTCTGTGATAGATTTATTTGTGTTTTAGAAAATCTTTGCGTGGTCTGCTTCGTCTGTCTGCCCTCTTGGCTCGTCCTCAATTCTCAGTTTTTCATCTATAGATGCCTACCCCCCCAGCGAAAGGCTCTTCTGGAACAAATCCCAATCCCTTATCTGCATCGACTGTTCGTACAACGCAGAAATCCAGTTCTGACGCTGATTCCCGCGATCCGAGCTCCACCCCCGTCTTCACCCCCTCCTCCCCCTCTCCTTCAAGCTCTCCTCGGCAGGCAGAGAATATACAGGACGAGATATTACTGTCCAACATGTCTGAGCAGGCAGATTGCTCCTCCAGTAAAGCCGATGTTGCGGAAACAAAGCAGGAAGTGGAAGCTACCCCGGAGACAATCTCGTCAACATCTGATTTAAAGACATCTCCGCCAGCTCCAGAGTCTGCCCCGAAGAAAACACCGTGCAAAAAACATCCGAACGCTAAACCAAAAACGCAGAAGAAACAAAAGCAGAAGGACAGGAAGAAATCGAAGAAGGCCAAGGATTCTTCTAGCAGCGAGAGTGACGGTTCTTCCTCGTCAACCTCCAGTTCGTCGTCATCGGACTCGTCCGACTCAGATTCAGAATCCTCTGCCGCGGATTCCCACAAAAAGAACCGTAAGAAGCGCTCCAAGGAGAAGGAGAAGGAGAAGAAGAAGGCCAGGGCTCGCAAACATGCCTCCTCCGCCTCCGCCTCCTCCCCCTCCTCCTCAGACGATTCGGATACCACTGACAATGAGCTAAAAAACAATGCCAAAGCCGCAAAGAAGCTGAAAAAGACAAAAGCCAAGAAGAAGGCAAAGAAATCCCGAAAGCACCAGGAGGAGGAGGAGTCTGACGAAGAAGTCGATGCGGATAAGCTCGAGGAGCAACTCCGTACTACCCAGCAGAAGTTGCTGGCTCTCCGCATGAAGCATAACAACAACCGTGCGCGGAGGCTCCTCCAACCAGGGCAGATTTCTGATAAAACAATTCCAGCCGATTCTCGTGCAGGTCAAAAGGGATATCCCCCAAAAATTAAATCCAGAAAACGAAAGCGTGGATCGAAAGCTGCCTTTAAGCGTGTGGATCAATGTGAGAAACAACCCCATCGTTTTTTTGTCTTTCCACTTCTACCTCATACGTTACCCACGCTAACAACTTATTTCTTTCATTATATTAAATGCAGTATGGGATAATAACATACATAATTACAAGTTGACAGAAACCGTCGATGATCCCGATGCTGATGAGTGGGACCAGTATATATTTACTGTTCGACGCAAGTTTGACTGGGAGAACAAATACACAGACACTGTTGTAGACATCAAGAGCAAACCTCTGCGTGATGCACTGGCACATGTCATGGACGGCGTCAAAGGTGTTTCCTTAGTACAAGAAAGTCCCGTTGTTGACCCTAATATGCTGTTTCTATATCTTGAAGAGGCTCGAGAATACGCTAAGCAGCTAAAAGTCCTGGCCAAATCAGAGAGGAAGAAGCGAGCGAAAAGATTGGCTGCAGCTAAATTCTCCCATTTGAAGGTCCTGATCAAATATCTTGACGAGGATTATGCCGAGATCAAGAAGACATTGTATCCCCTCTTGGAATCAAACACAATCACCTTTGATCTGCTATGGGCGCTTTTCAAGCCAAATTCCATTGCTTATACTACAACATACTCCTCTACGGATGAGCCCCGTGCCTTCAAAATTGAATATGCCACCAAAGAGAGCTCTTTCGTGAAGGGACAGTGGTACTGCATTGAGGGTCGCTATCTCGAGTACGATGGCAAATCGTTTGGCATGGGTACTATGGCTGTGGAGGTTGAGTCCTTCAAGGGGCCCCGCAAGATTTCCAGCCTTATGTGTTACCCTCTCAAATATCATCGGGATCCAGAGGGCTTGAAAGAGACACTAATTGAGCGTGGTAAAAAATTCATTGCCCTCCAGGGTATGAATTACCGTTTCCACAAAGGCATGGCTTTCTACAAAAAGAGAAGATCAATAATTAAGGTTAACATTAATGGTCGTGTCATGGTTGATCCAGCTATCCATCGTCGAATTAACCCAAACTATCCTATCAGCACGGTAAAACCAAAGGACCCGGACCTTCTTGATGACTCCGAGAACGAGAGTGGTTCGGAAGCTTGTTGTTGTGCTGGTTCAGGATCGGAGTCAGAGCATTGGCCCAAGGAAGAGAGGCTCAAAACGAGACTCAAGTTGGTACAGGATAAAGAGGGGAAACCACATGTCATCGAGATTGAGTATGATGACAACGGCAATGAAATTGTCAAGGAAGATATGGATAAAATCACCGACAAGAATCAAAAGGGCGAGGAGCTTGAGTTCACAGAGGAAGAGCTCATAATCGCCAGCCCTGTCGTTCTTGGATTCGCTTTCAGCGAGAAACTGTGGCTGGAGTTCACGGTCTCTGGTATCAATGATATCGAGTGGAATTCGGGCGCCTTCGACTCCCTAGTCCTCCCTGGCAACCAGAAATCTATCGTTAAAGCACTGGTGGAATCGCACACCTTCCACGCCGCCGAAAACATCGATGATGTCATTCAAGGCAAGGGCAAGGGTCTCGTTGCAGTCCTGCACGGCCCACCAGGTACTGGTAAAACTCTCACAGCAGAAGGTATTGCAGAGCTCCTCCAGCGGCCTCTATACATGGTCAGTGCAGGCGAGCTTGGCACAGATTCACGCACCCTGGAGGGCGAACTCAATAAGATTTTGGACATTGCACATTCGTGGGGTGCTGTGCTGCTCCTCGATGAGGCAGACGTATTCCTTGAAAAGCGTACCATCCATGACATCCACCGCAACGCGCTCGTTAGCATCTTCCTCCGCCTCCTCGAGTATTTCCAGGGCATCTTGTTCCTGACGACTAATCGCGTCGAGACCTTCGATGATGCGTTCCAGTCACGGATACACGTTGCGCTGCGATATGGCGACCTGACACTTAAGGCCAAGCGGACTGTATGGAAAATGTTCCTTGATAAAGTAACGGTTAAAGAGGGAGTTGAGGTTGTCGAGTTCACGGAGAAGGACTACGATTCCCTCGCCAGGCATAATTTGAATGGTCGACAGGTATGTCGTTTTCTATTTCTTTTTTTCCCCCCTTCGACACCGTCTACTTTATTCAGTTTGACCTAAGCTACATCAATATATTCTAACATTGGGCAATCGAATAAATAGATAAAAAACTCCGTCCGAACCGCCCAGGCCCTCGCCCTTAACGAGAAAGCCCCACTGTCCATGGAGCATATCTCCCGCGTTCTGGATGTGGCTGAAACCTTTGACCACGATCTGAAAGGCGGAACAGGCTATATGGATGCCATGCGGAGCTATACCTAAATCCTTCCCCGCAAGCCATATTCTCAAAAACTTCGGCTCTTGTCTATTTCCCTCTTCTCTACTTATCTCCTCGCTCCCCTTTTCACTCTTTGCCTTTTCTATGATGTCTTACGTTCACTTATACCGGTTGTGTAACTATTAGCTATCCATCTATCCTAATTTCCTCCCTTTCTGATCGCTGATTTTTCAAATCTTGGTAATCTTGAACACGATATTTTGTTGTTCCTCCTTTATAATTTCACGGTTGTGATGCTGGATGTGTTTTGATCTCATCATTTTTTTAAAGTTCTGCCCATCTCGCCCATTTACGTAGTGGCAGCTGGCTAGCTCCCTTCAGTACGCTACCATCGACTCTTTGTTACCTCTGGCTTTCTGACTTTGACATGTGCTACTAAGTCGTCTACACACTGTATTTCATTATTTTACGATTCCTCTTCCTTTTGTTCGTTTTTCTTTCTCTCACTTACAATGGATTGATTCATGGCGTAAGCTTCTTGGGCAACATCGTTCCCCCTATCCCATTCAGCTCAACTCCACTCATCTCCCTGCTGCAACATCCATCCACTACAGGAAGAAGGAACAAAAAGCAGCACTCTCTCGCTCCCTTCGTAATCAATTTCAAAATTTGACTCCAAGAAATAAGATAAGAGGCTAAGAAAAAGGAATTGAAAAATTGACTGACTTTGGGTGAATCTGTCATTGACTTCTACTCTCTCTTGTTAGGTATAGTCATTGACCGTGATTATAAATTCATTCATTCCAGATTTTTCTGTAATCTGTCTTTCTCTCATCCATTCTTTTCAATGTCTCTTTCTCTTGAGTCTGGCTTTCCTACCTTTCATCATCTCCTTTTCCCCGACAGTTTTCATTTCTCATATATCAGTTTAGTCACATTCTTCCTCTACAACAACTTCTTCTCTATTCACTCCCCTAGACGAATACAAACTGAAGGCACAATAGCATAACATTAATTGAAAATATCCCCTTTCTTTGTTTATTCTCCTTCTAAATCACGTCTTCAATTCACCATCATTAATATCCTTCTGTGGAATTAGATCTTATGATACAACACACGCACTCAACAGGAGATGATATAATATCAAACACTTCTTCGCTGACAGAAAACCTCCTTATCTTTCTATATTAAGGGGAAAATAAACTCTTACATGACTTGAAAGAGCGGCAGTGTCCCACCAAGCATCCTGCAAAAAACCCCGCTTGCTGACCACAAGATGACTAAGATGACAGGAAAAAGGGCTTGCTCAAGGATGGATTCCTGTTTTAGGTGTGCAGTGTTTCAAACCAAACATCATATGAGAAAAACTATTTAGTGAACAGACTTATTTTATAGTATTTTGTTTGGGTTTTATGAGATGATACATTGTGTGTGGGGGGTATGGTAGATGGTAAAGGATTGTAGAGGAGGAAAGTAAAGAGTGTGATGGATGGAGGACATGTCTTGAAATTCATGAATGTGCATATCACTCATGGGTTGGTCTTGACGAACTGGACACCCTTGGTGATGTTCTTCTTCAGATCGATGAGGCAGGTATCGATGAGCTTCTGCTCGTACTCAGAGACTTTGCCTACGGGGAGGATCTCCTCAACACCATTGGGTCCAAGCTTGACGTTGGACGCAAAGAAGTTGATGCCCTGGTCCTTGTAGAGGGGACTGTCGACGAAAGTGGGCTCAATGACGTCCTTCTCACCCTGGGAGGCCTTCAGAAGGCTCTCAGCGAACCGGGCACCAGCCATTGCCATGGAGAGGGTGGCGGAACCAGCACCGTCCTTGGCCTTGACGACTTCGTCACCACCGAACTGGATGCGGTTGACGAGGGTTTCAAGTTTCTCGCCGGAGATGTCAGGGTGGTTGGATTGGGAGATCAGGGGTACGATGGTGACGCCGGAGTGGCCGCCGACGACGGTGACTTTCTCATCCTTTGGGTCGGTGCCTTTGGCTTGAGAGATGAAGCGGGAGGCGCGGATGACGTCCAGGGTGGTGACACCGAAAAGGCGCTTCGGGTTGTAGACATTCTTGGACTTGAAGACCTCGGCGACAATTGGGACGGTGGAGTTGACCTGAAGAGACTGAGATTAGAAGTGTTGTTTCAAGAGGGTTCAATATAAAGTATAGTCTTTCGTGAATAAGAGGGAACACATACGGGGTTGGCGATGACGAGGATGTTGGCGTTAGGAGAGGCATCGGCAGCAGCCTTGGCCAAGTCACGGACAATGGAAGCGTTGGTGTTGAAAAGATCTATTGTCATACTGTCAATATCCGCGAACGAGCCAGAACTAGGGGAATCGGAAATTTTTATCCACATAACATACCATCACGGGTCATGCCAGGCTTGCGAGGCACACCAGCGGGAATGAGGACAATTTCAGAGTCCTTGAGAGCGTCCCGGAGACCGGAGGGGGTAGGATCATAGCCCGTAACAGTGCTGTTGGTGTTGATATGGCTAAGATCGGCGGCAACACCTGCAGACGAACAATTAAAAGCACTTCAGCATCAGCACTATCTATCTAGAGCTTGACTAGAGATTCCAAGCAATCTATGAATCTCTGCTATAGCTCCTGTCTGAGCCAATTGGTTGGCATTTTGGTGTTAGTATGTGTATATATGTACCTGGGCCACCCCGGATATCGTACAGAGCCAGCTGAGTGACACGAGGACTGAGCTTCATCAACAGCGACAATGACTGGCCAATACCACCTGCGGCACCTAGAACGGCCACTTTGGAAGACTAGCAATGGATGATCATTAGCATTATATCGCTCTTTGGGACAGCAAATGATCGTTTACCTGGGGCGCAGAGACGGAGAAGGCCCGTCGCTGGGCAAAGCCGAAAGCTCTCCGGGCGGCAAACATGTTGGTGACTGGGGAAGGCAAGTAAGAAAATACAGGGTATCAAGAAAGATGGCAATGAAGGGAAACGAAAAAAGAAATGGAGAAGTGAAGGGTTGAAGGATTGAAGATGGTTCTAACAATTGACGATTGTTGTTGGTTTGACCGTGGTTAAAAAATGCGATGGCTTCAACCCGAGACCGGATACGCTAGTCCCCTTTCGGAAATCGCTCAGGGCCGGGTTTTCTCCGTAAACGCGGCTGAGTCATCACAGCGAAGCAGATTATATAAGCACCTTATCCCTTCAAGGCTTTGTTTGGGTTGGAGGATATAATACGAACTGATTTGTTGTTGTACAGAAGTATATCAGACAGAGTAGAGTAGCCGAAGCAGAATATAACAGAATTATATACCAACCAGTCGTCCAACAATACAATCATCATTGTCTCCATATTCTCGCGTCAGTTGATAGAGGCAGAGGAAAGCACACGGTGCTGCGAATACGGCGTGCCCTCCCCATGCTCTCTGGGTTCCCCACCCTCTCCGGCCCCCTGTTCGGCACACTCTCCAGACTAAACCCTTGCATATCTTTGGAACAAGTCCCAGCCACCTTTCTTTCTGCAAGGTTACAACCCCCGCTAACCCTTGTAGGTTCGGGAGGGATGGAAAAGAGGCTAATGTATCCTGCAACATGCCCTCACTACAAGCAGGTGTAGAAGATGGCCCTTCCGCCCTCCCCTCCACCAGAACGGACAGGATGATAGGCGTCCCGAGTTCCCAAGTGTGCTGATGTCATGGCCATTGGTGGCCCGCACGTGTTTTGTGATCCCGTGCAAAACCCTCTCCATGTGGAGACATCGAAGCTCTAACACAAAGAGACTAAATCTCTGCTGTATGAGCAAAATGTTCGGGAGGGTGAAGGTAGTGAACTATGTATAGACTGTCGGATAGTCTGCAACCAGTGCACTGGGATATTACAGGCCATGCATGCCATGCAATATCGAGCACTTCCCATGCAGTGAGGGTAATCTGTTGGAAAACGATATCTTGGATTTCACAGGTGCCGTGGCATGCCATTGCCGTGAAACCTATGGTGACTTCGTAATGCAATGCAGATGCCGGCCCGCCCGTCATCAATCATTGTTGATACCGGTCCTCAACAGCAAATGGAAAGAAAAAGGATTGACGTACTGTACAGTAGATGAGTTAGGGGTAGCAATGCGAACTTTTGAGCAGATATAATATATATAGAACATATCGAAAACTCGAATCGCTGCATTTCCCATGACAAGTAGTTAGAAGAAAAGAAGATAAGAATATGTTGAAAGTCTCTGAATCAATCAGACATTCCTCTAACTCTTGTGTTGCAATAATCTGCCTCTCAAGACATCCATCATACATAAAATAAATTATAAAAAAATAAAAAATAAAAAATAAAAAGAAAAAGAAAAAGAAATAGAAACACCCACCTCACGTCAAAAAATGCAACACCGCCCAACAAAACAAAAAGAAAACCACAACCCCACCCCAAAATATCCACTTATCCTGCTTCGCCCGTCGCTCAATTGTCCGTATAGTATCCCCGCTCACTCCAAGAGTGTTTGCTACGCTATATAACCGCCGTTGCGTCCCCTTGAGTATCTCCCGCTGCTGTCCTAGGTCTCCCAACACTGCCCGGCCCCGACCTATAAACTCGTCTAGCTGCATGTTTGTGCTGGAGAGGAAGGAGTGTTCGCGTAATGTGTGGGTTTCACGCGTGTAGTCTGTTGGGACACCGTTGAAGCCTAAACTGCCGCTCGGTGAGGGGCGGTGATGTGAGTAGTTTGGGTTGGCGAAGGGGGAAGATTGCGGGAGGTTGGATTGGGCGTATGGGTTTTCGGGTGTTGAGGCGTGGTGAGGCCGTCGGCCTAGGAGCTCATTGCGGTTTGAGGTGGATTGCTGTTTATTTTTTATTGATTGTTGTTAGATTGTGGAAAGTGGTTGATATGTACGATGTATATACATATATATATAAAGGGAGCAGTGGACATACAGCATCCTCGCGCTCTTTCTTTAGTCGATCAAACAACTGTCTGTAGTCCGCTAGCTCAGTCCGGAAATTCTTCAGGCGCTCAAAAGCCAGTTCTTGTTTTGCAGGGATGAGCTCTTGTTTGGATAAGGAGGAGTAGTCATCGATCGTGCGGGAGAAGGATGTTAGGGAGGCGGATATTTGGCCTGGTCCACAGCATATATGCTTAGCCAATAGAACTGTACTACAAATTCTAGAACAGGGAGGCGTGTATAAATTTGTCCGAACCTTGAACGGCAGGTGATGTGGTTGTTGGAGCTTCAGAGAAGGCGTCCAGGTCGCGGCGAAGTGCGGAGGACTGTTTCAGTGCTGCGTTGAACAGGGAGTTCTGAAAATATGTATATATCAGATCCTGAGCTAGGAAAGGAGCTTTGCCGAATCAGCACGTATTTAAAAGGACTGACCATGGTGATAGAATTGCGGAGGTTCAACTGGGCCGGTACGCTGCTGCGGTAGAAAAACAAGATGTTCAACTTTGGGGAATACAAGCAGCCCGAGGGGCTTGCTTCACATAGTATTCTCAATGGATCTGAGAAATATCCGTGAAGCTACTGAGGCAGTAAAACAATTGTTAAGGTATCTGGAGTGGAAGTGGATGTTCATAGCAGTCGGTATTTTGTTATGAGGTTTGGTTCCTTGCAAACTGTCCACTTGCATCATCGAAAGAAACTATAAAAGTTTTGACAAGTCTCACCGCCTTTCTTCAATCTCACCAACACCCCTGACAAGCATGCTGAGGAACATGCTCCGATAATCAGCTACAAAATGATGCAATACATAAATTCTTGTTTCCTCATCCTTACCCCTCACACTTCTCTTTCTTTTCTTTTTTCCTTCTTCTTTCTTCTACTGCATGATCTCCCACTTACAGGGCACCACCGCAGCGAAAATAGGATTGCCCACTGCGAGATCCATCGGATGGAGTAGAAGGATTCGCGACTAAATTTCGATAATTTTAAATGCATTCAATTCGAACTTTCAATATAGATACAGAAAGAAATTGCTAGCAGACATCAAACCAGAAACAACCAAGCATGTATGCATATGCATGCCATATGCTTTTTCATCCATGACAATTTGCGGTGACTACGTCCATTCATTGCCATAAACGGCATTGAAAAGACGAAGTCTTTAGGACCTCGGTTGACATCATGCATTGGCAATGTCATATGTACTTAACCAAACAGTACAATGAGCGTTGAGGAATTCCTAATGTTTCATGTCCATCATATGCTTAAGGAGAAAAGAAAAGCGAAAGAATACCGCAAGGATCCACATCGCTCAACTAGCCAACTCCAAATAACATATCAGTTTCAAAATAACAGGATGAGAAGCATCAGAGGAGCTGAGAGTTCATTCCCGCGAATGCGTGATTCGTCGATCAGACCAGGCGCAGTTGCATCAGGGCTAGCCCTCGTAGTTATTTACTTTGTCGGATACTTGTTCTGGAAGAACCACCTACACCAGATTCAAACAGAAATCAGCGCAAATGCATAATGACATGTAACACACATCGCACCCTCAAACCTTACTCTCACCATCAAGCAGAAAAGGGAACGTGGGGGGAAGTATAGTGGAGTAAGGGAGTAGGGGGTGATAAGGGACCACTCACTTGCTAACAAAATAATCTACAAACACTACCGCCCCAACGATGCCGGACCACATCCCAATAACCCTCCAAGTCAACGCCCCCCGAATATGCTTCTGATACGCCCCAAACCCCAACCCAGTGCCCGCAAACGTCATGAACAGCGCATTCCCCAGGATCACCGGATTTGTTATGTTACGGCTCAACTTCGCCTTGGCTACGGCGGTCTTAGTAGCAGCCTCCTTCCCAGCTTTCCGTTTACCTTTGTCTTTATCCTTGCAGAGTTCCCGTTCGCGCTCGCGTTCGGCTGCGGCTGCGGCTGCTTTTTCTCTTTCGCGCTCCCGCTCAATACGCTCGGCCTGGGTGGTGGTTTTTATTTCCTGTGATTCGAAGGTGGAAGGCACGGAGGAGACGTGTGGGGAGTCCACGTCGATGAGGGAGGTGTTTGTTGTGTCTGAGTCAGCTACTTCGATCTGTGGGGGTGGTGGAGCACGACTGTAGTTCGTTTATTCTTTTTGGTTAGGACATGTAATTCGCAGTGTATAGGTTGGATAGGCTGCTGAATGGGGTTGGGGGAGCATTAAAAGTATTCTTTCTGAGGTCTGAGGATAAACTCACGCCTATATATAATCGTTAGCAAGACTGAACGGATAAAGGTGTTCAACAGGTAGCTGAACAACAAGGACTTGTATTTTACAATCTCGATGATGACGCACCTCTTCAGGAGATTGCTGAGCGCCCCGGGAGGCTGCTTGGGCGTACGACATCTTCGGTTTGGGCTCCAGCTTCGTTAAGAGGATTGATGATAATGACGATGATGAACTTTCTCCTGTGTGAGAGACGAATGGTGTTCGCGATCAGCAGGAAGTTTTTGGAGAGTTGGAGGATAATTCGGGGATATTGTCAATCTATGTGCAGGGTTAACCTGGGTTTACCTTTCAGATGGTAAATATGTGTTGTTAGTGATGGAACTGTATTGTGTTAAAAATACAGGGTGAGCAGGATGAGAAAAGATTACAAACCAGACGGCCAGCCTTTTGTGCCTTGGCTAAACTTTCGCTGGGGTGTGTAAGAGTGGAGTCTGTATTGTATGTATGTACATGGCAGTTAGAAGGAATAATGCTTGCCAGTATGTCGAAGAAAGTAGGTACTTTTATAGAACCAGACAGCAGCTCTTACTTAACTGTCACTGGCCATGCTAATAATGGATAGCTCCGTTGATGTTGTTCCAACCGATTCCCTGATTCCCTGATTCCCAACGACTTCCAACCGTTCCACAGTGTTCCAACCGACCACAATGCGGCAGACATGACATCATCGATGATGTGGTGGCATGCTTCGGCACGTGGAAATTTCATATGAAGGTGACTTGGCCTGTTTGGCCTGTTTGCAGATTTTTCACTCACTCCACGTGATCCCTCAATATGAGCAATTCCAATAACATTTTTTTTTACAATTATTATAGCTTTAGAGCTGATAATAAGATCAATATCACTCACATAGCTAGAAGTTTGTAATAGACTAGCTGCTGAGAACAGCTAATAACTAACACATGTGAAAACAGAAAGAAATTGTAAAGAGAAAAAGAAAAAAGATAAATTATATAAAGAATTGAGCTTTCTTTTATACAAAGTGAAAATTCAATATGAAAATAACTGAACTAACATATTTATAATAGAAAATATACAGATAGAGATAGAGGCATTGTCTTAATAGCACTGAGTCAATGACATTAGTTCAATAGTATCTTGATAGCTTAAAGATGTAGTTTGAATATCATAAAAATTAAAGTAAAGCTTTTCATAGAGTTCTTACTATAGATATATTTTTATTTATAAATAAATTAACTATATATATATTAAGTAAAATAAATAAGACTGAAGATATAAAAAGATAACATTGAGATAAGAAATCAATAATAATATTATATAAATTATTTATTTATTTATTTATTAATATTATTATTATTATTATTATTATTATTATTATTATTATTATTATTATTATTATTATTATTATTATTATCATTCTTTATTTAAGATGTATTTAATTAATAATTATAATATTGTAAAGAGTTAAGCTCTAAAAACTAGAGACTAGTCCTTCTATATAACAAGAAAAAATTGCTTGAGAAAGAGAAGAAAAGAATGAGATAAGAACTTGAGCTTAAGCAAGCTCATGTAGCATGATCATGTGTGCATGTGCAAACAATGACTAGGCTGAGTCAGCCAGCCAGAGTGAATCTAAAGGTTCAATCTCTTATAATACCTTTCTTCTCCCTCTTTATTGTAGATCTTTATGACTATTTAAAGCCCTCTTTACATTTAATTTTGTCTGCTGAGAGGCCTCCCAAGTGTTCAAGACCTTCACTTCTTGTAGAAGACTCACATCATTTCATGTAGACTCAGCCCAACCTACTCATTTAATGAGGTATTGCTTTTTTCTCTGATAGGTTCATTCACTCTGAATTTCTCAATCTCAAACTCAAGTTCTTCCAGAGTCTCTATAGTGAGTGGCTGCCAGTCAGTTTACCTCTGACTAGACAGGGAATCTGTCACTGCAGCATGTAGAAGCTTTACATTAAAGACATTGTGAATGCCAGATGAGATATTCAGTCAGTAAGCATGAAATTCTATCTTTTCTAGCACAGTATATTAATTGTATTTTGCATCTAGCTTCTTGCACAGATGATTAGTTCTCATGTTCTCTAAGCTCAACCAGATCTTATCTTCAGATTGAAAGCTTGAAGTCAGATCTCTTCATTTATTCATGTATTTCTCTTGAAATTGCTAAGCATTTGTCATTTTTACTTGAGTTCACTTCAAGACTTCACAGATCTTTCTTATATAATCATCTGCAAACTCAATGAAATTATGTGATGTTTCAATGAGAGGTGCATCAGCTATATCAATGAAGAAGATGTGAAAAAGATGTGTTAAAAAGAACAAACTCATGCTCATTGAGACAGCATCTCTATTATTGATGACCAGCTCTGCTAGAGGAAGCTATTCATGCCAGTCATTCTGTTGAAAGCTAACATACTTGTGTAGATAGATTTTCAGAATCTAATTCATTCACTCTGTAGCTTTATCAGTCTCTGAGTGATAGACTGTGAAAAGTCATCTCTTAATGTCTAATTTCTCACACACTCAAGTTCAAAACATGCTTGTGAAAGCTGATCTTTGATCTGACACTACTGTTTTAGAAATATCATATTAAGAGATGATGTTGGAAAGAAACACTCTAGTCACTGTCTCTGCATCAGTTTTTTTAACTGCTTTTAATATAACTTTCTTGATTAGTCTGTTCATTATAATCATGATGTTCATGTATTCTTTAGAGCTCAGTAAGTTTACAATAAAGTTCATAGAAAGCTTCTGTCACATATGTTTAGAAATGAGAAGAGGTTTAAGCAGTTTCTGATGTCAATCTCTTCATGCAGTATTTAATCTGTAAAGATGACAGTTTCTGATCATTCTTCTTACATCAGCAGCATAGTCTGACCAGTAGAACTCACATCTTAGAACTTCTGCTATTTGCTCTTACTCAAAATGACCAGTAAGAGATGAGTCATAAGTCTCATACACTAATCTGATTTGAAGAGGTTCAAAGTCTGATACTCACTTATGATCTTAAAAGAGAAGCTTTCTGTTCTTGTTTAAAGAGCACTTAGAGACAGAGGTCTTAATGCTGAGTTCAGAAGAAAATCTGAATCTTTTCTTATGAAGAGTTTGCTTCAGATGCTGCAGAATCTTGTCATTTTTGCAGATCTCATTTCACTGAGTTTGAAGAGACATCTCAGATTTCATGCTGGCAGTAGTCACTATTGATTTCATTTTAAATATCAGTACATTAAACTTAAGTAGTTGAGTTTGTCTCTGCTTGATTCTCTCATCATCAGCACTCTGTGGCATGTTCTACTCTCTTTGTGATAGAGTGTTCAGTCTAGTGTTCAACTTCTCTTGCTAATAATCAATTCTGAAGTTGAATCAATAGAGAATATCCATTCAATGTAGCTGTCTTTCATTTAGTCTGCATGTAGTCATGAAGTATTCTAGATTCTTATGATCTGTGAGAATCTTGAATTTCTTTACACTTCATAACTTAGCATCTCATTTCTTTAAACACTCAATTATCACTAATAACTTCTTATCATGAATCTCATAGTTGTATTCCGCAGGTGAATGCTTGTGAGAGAAGAAGGCACATAGACATAGAATGCTCAGCTCATCATATTGTAGCAGCACTTCTTCTGAAACATAATTTGAGAAGTTCATTTTCAATATAGTTTCATAATCAGAGTTGAATTGAAGCAGGATTGAAGTGAAGATAAACATTGATTTTAGACACTTAAAAGCTTCCTCAGCCTTGCTTATCCACAAAAAAGAAACATTCTTGCATATAAGAATCATCAGTGAGGTTATAATCTTTGAGAAATCTCTGATAAATCATTTATAGAAATTGGCAAAGTCTAAAAATTCTCATATATCTTTAAGAGTAGTAGATGTTACCCATTTCAAAACAGCTTTAATCTTCTTCAGATTCATTTATATACCCTTGCTCACTTTAATGATGAATTCAAGATATTTTATGCTGTTCATCTTAAACTCACTCTTTCTGATATCTACCTGCAGGCCTGCTTTCTGTAGACATATAAACATCTTTTGTACATGCTTATGATGCTCCTGTAAGCTTCTTGAGGAAAATATCATGATGTCATCTAAACAGACTGAGCAGAAGTTGTTCAGATATCCACATAATGCCCAGTTGATATATTTTTGAAACATGCTCAGAGCATTGATCAAATCAAAAAGTGTAACCAGTCACTCAAATAGCTCATATCTGGTTCTAAAGACTGTCATCCACTCATCACCTTCTGTGATTTGAATCTTGTAAAAAGCTGCAATAATATCCAGCTTAGTGAATCATTTAGCCTGTTCAATTTACTGTAGAGTCTCACTGATTAATGATAGAGAATATTGATTCTTTCAGATGATTTTGTTAAGAGCTCAATAGTTCACACAGAATCTTAGCCTATCTTTAGACTTCTTTGTGAATAGTACAGAGGTAGCTGCAGAGAAGTTGCTCACTCTAATAAAATTCTTATCTAGATAATCTATAAGAGTCTTTCACAAAGCCAGTAATTCCTCTCAAGACATATTATATAGCAGGCCTCAAGGGGGTTGTTCCACACTATCATCAGCCTTTTTAATCAGTTCAATACCATGATCTCTATCTGAGTCATGAAGTGGGGGTAGAGTGTCAATAGCTTCCTTATCAAATATGTCTAAAAACTCATGATAATGTCCAGACAGCTTTTCTCTAGGATTAATCTTTGATTCCACTTCTAGAGTCTTTTGAATGTTGGCCAAACTGACAGTGAAGATCTTGATGTTTCACTTCTCTCAAGTGCTCACAAGCCTAGAGAAGCTTATGGCAGAGATGGGAATCACATCAGCTTTTGCATTTGAACTAAGCTCTATCTCTATGCCACTCTCTTCAAATTTCACAATTCTTTGATAAGAGATCACAGTCACCTTTTGCTGGGCCAGCCAGAGGTCATCTAGATACATATCATGATCATGAAACTCATTCACCACATAGAGAAAGATCTGTTCAGTTATGTGATTATCTATATCAATTCAAATACCAGTTACTATGCTCATAGAGAGTCTCATGGAGTCTTCAAAGCTAGTCATTTTAACAGAGGGAATTTCAATACACAGAAGCTTATGTTTATTAATGTAGAATTGAGAAATAAGATCATAGACATTACATTCACTGTCTATCATTGCTCTAGTTGAAAAGGCATTATCTACTAGAGTATCAACAGTGAAGGGTTTGAATATCATCTTAGATTTAAATCCTCTTCATTGCTTCTTCATAAGCTTCTTATTTTGCTTCTTTCAGTTTCTTTTGATTGAAGCTACTCTTTTTCCTGAATCCTCACTTGTATCCACATCATCATCATCCAGTACCAGCTCAGGAATCATCTTAGCTATTGTGGAAGTGACAGAGCATCTGGAAGATTTGAATGAACAGCTCTTAATCATATGACTTCTGACTTTGCATCTTAGACACAGGTCTTGCTCTCTTCATCAATTAACCTCTGTCTGATTTATCAATTTGATGTGATGAGTGCTTGGGGTCACAGCATCAGAAAAGAGATTCATCAGATCATCAGCAGAAGTTTGAGACTGATTTCATCAATCAAGAACAGCATGACAAAGTAGAGAGTGTAGATTAGATATTGTATGATTTGAAGAAGATCTGCTCTCATAATGTTTAGATCACTGTCTTAAAATCTTAAGCTCAGAGAGTTGATGATCAATTAATCTAAGCTTCTTATAGTAATTCTTATAGAGAGATGATTCTCTTACACCCACCATGTCTTCCCTCAACTTCATGCTTAGAGTAGATTTCAAATATCTCTTTTTAATGTGATCATTCTATCTGTGATCACCAGCTTCTAGCAGTAGCTGATTAAATTTGAGCAGAAAGTCAAAGAGAGCTCTTCTACTCTGTCATAGATTGTTGAGCTTTTTCATAATCTTTTTCTGTCATGCAGAATCACTAAAGAGCATGTGTGTCTGCTTCAGTAAGCTCTCTACTATGAAATTGATCTTGTTCTTATTATTCTCAATTCAGAGATAAACTCAAGCTGCTGTCATTTCTTCCAGTCTCAAGTACACATATCAAGTACATTTCTCATTATTATCTAAAGCTTTCTCATCAATCTTAAGTTTTGATTGAAGCTTTAGCTCCCACTGAGAATAGTGCTTCAGATTAGAATCATCATACTTCTCACAGTTCAGTAGCTTGATCTTTGATCTTCTAACTGCAATGAGTGATTGCAGGTTCAATTGAGAGAGAATTGATGTCAGAGTATTCAAAGCTTGTCATAGATTAGCTATTTCAGCTTGCTGAGCTGCTATTAAATCTCTGTTTTCATACTAGATCTGTTTCTGCTGTTGAAGAAAGACCATTCATTGTTGTTCAAAGCTGCTGAAGATGTCACTGCTCATTGCTTCATGTTGATTCATTTGTGTATTTGTTGTACAAGTCTGCTGCTTTATCTCATTCAGCTAGATGTTTTCAATGTTGCTTGTTCATTTGTTAGCATGATTGCTAACCCAGTCTATTCATATACCAGTGCTATCACTGAACTTCATGATGTAGGATTTAAGGCTCCTAATAGCTTATCATATGTCAGCATGTTTGCTGAGCTTTATGATACAGAATTAAGACTTCTAGTGGCCTATCAATGAAAGGAGTGAAGCAATTTATAATGTAAAGAGTTAAGCTCTAAGAACTAGAGACTAGTCCTTCTATATAACAAGAACAAATTGCTTGAGAAAGGGAAGAAAAAAATGAGATGAGAACTCAAGCTTAAGCAAGCTCACATAGCATGATCATGTGCGCACATGCAAATGATGACTAGGCTAAGTCAGCCAGCCAGAGCGAATCTAGGGGTTCAACCCCTTATAGTAGTAGAAATTGAAATTGAAACTTAGAAAATAAATTAAAGAATTATATTCTGATTATATATTAAAAAAAAATTATAAAATAATGTTTTGATAAATAAATAAAGATTTGAGAAAAAGTACTCAGTATATAAAATATAAAATGAAATTAAAGTAAAAGTTCTTATTTATAAAATGTAAAAAGAAAATATTTTCTTCTATAATATAATTAAAATTTAAATAAAACTATTTTAAATTATATATAAAAAGATTTAAAGATTCTTTGAACTTTGATAGATATAATTTTTATGATATAGTTAAAATTTCAAATTATATATTAATGAATTACTTATTAAACAATGAGATATAAAAGAAATTAAAAGAAAAATATTTAATTAATCAATTAAATATAATATTTTTATTTAACACTAAATTAGAAAAGTTTTTTATTTAAATTTATAGAGAAAATAAAAATTATCTTTAAAAAATAAACTTTAATCTCAAATGAATTTAATATTTAATTTATAAAAAAGTTGAAAATATTTTCAAAAATACTTTCTTTAAAATTTTTTTAATATTAAGTTTATTATTTTATTTTATTTTATTTTATTTTATTTTATTTTGTTTTATTCTATTTTGTTACTTGTTTTATTTAAATTAAAAAAAAAGACTAGATTGAAATTGAAACTATGTATCTTTTGTTAAAGATTGTTAAATACTGTATTATTTTAAAATAAAACTCTATAAATGTATGAATTGATTACTATTTATTAGTTAGATTAGTAAAAGAGTTAAATCCTAGTTTTAACTAGATAGAGATCATAATTACTGACTGAATACATCATAAATAAATAAATAATAATAATAATAATAATAATAAGCTTATCTGATTGACAATCAAATATCTGTTTATCTGTACCTAGTCTTAACTTTAATTTAATATTTTTCTAGTAGTGATATAATAATTTTCAATCTTTGCACTTTCAAATCTTCAATTGCAAGTTTAATTAAATCCTCATTTGACATGAGAGATCATGTGAAAGGTTGAAGAATTTGACTATGTTGAGTGAGAAAAATTGAAGCACTGAGTGGCTTGAACTGAACTGATTGATCTCTTTTGTGTGATGACGTGATGAAATCGGCCAAGCCTTTCAATGAGGTTGATTAACCTGTAACTCTGTATGCTCTAGCAATTTAGCTACAGAGTACTCCGTAGCTAGATTACTTTAAAATAAATAATTTCACATAGTATTCTATAATATAATACTATATAAAATCTTTTAATTAGAAATATTGGATGTGGAAATCCTCCCCTCCGCGAATTTTGTTTTCCCCTGGATCCTCCACAGTTAAAAGGCAATATTAAGCATTACACCAAACCAGGGTAACCACTAACTAGTTACTAAGCCAAGTACGTGCATCTTCTTTACTTCTGTATCCTTCAACTGTCAGGTCTATCCGCCTTCTTATGTAATCCGCACTGTATATAACTTCTGCATAGCTAGTGATTGCTTCATAATCAATCAAGCAATCTATCCTTCACAGGTTATGAGACCTGTTTTGCGCAAATAACTGCCAATTCAGGGAATTCTTACCAAATATAGTGTATATTAATCACTGCTCACTTCATTCAATATAATATTGTCTTATTTTATGTCAATTGATTGATTTGGCATGCTCTTATATTATTTTTTTTTCAGTGTTCAATCTGTTCACTTAGCAGGTGAAAAAATCTGCAACTCACTAATTTTTCAGTGACTGATCACACAAGAACGCGCCAATCCACTCAATCAAGCTTATAGGCAAGAATCTCACTGAATAAGATTACTCCATTATAAAGAAGATTAATACAACATGGCAGAATGTATGATGACTCACTCACAGTTGTGATTAAGCCAATCCAGCCAATCTGACCAATCTGAAAATGACCAGGGGGGTCTGAGCTCACTGACCCCCCCAGGGGCGTTCAAGAGTTCCAATATTGGACGCCCTGAAATGCCCAATCAGCAAGCTGGGCTGATTACAGCCCCTACAGTGAGGCCAGTCCGCCTACGTCATGTCGAATATGCTGATCTGACACCTTCAGAAGATGGGGTGGAGACGCCTGCAGCAACCTCTAACCTGCTGCCGGCAATCAACTCCGAAGAATTGCAACTGAGGAGATTTGATCTCAAATGTCAAAAAATTGATTTAGAACTTCAAAAAGAGAGGTGCAAAGAATTGCAGCTTCAACTTCAATTGGAGGGGCTCCGCACTCAGAATGACAGGGCCGTGATGCCCACAAATCCGCCGGTGGGTCGACTGTCAGCATGGGATCTGAACTTGAGGTCTCAAATGCAATATAACCTCTACAACCCGGATAGCCGCGTCGGCAAGGTGATCAGCCAGTTCAAACAGGATACTAAGTATGCCACCAAGCTGAATGCTCTGGTCAGATCTTTGAATTACCTCTCCTGGCATGTGAATATGAAGGCCAAGCTAATTGACGCTCAATGCTGGGTTATATTGGAGGACAAGCAAGTCAAAAGCCCTGATGGGGACCCCAAATGGGCTCCTTTTTGGGAGGCCAAAAATCGCTGGCTTTATGTGTTCATTTTGAACCCGTTGGCAGCCAGCATTAGGCCCTGTTTTAATAAGTATGATGAGGGCAGGATCACTTATTCCTTTTGACATGCAGTTGAGGAGGAGTTCTCCATCCTGAGAACACAGCTCTGCAGGGAAGCAGTCCTGGTGTTTACATCAATGAGTGGTGTCCAAGTCACTGATGTACACATGTTTTTCAATGAGTTCAATGACATTATTATGAAATTGGAAATACTTGATATTTTACTGTCAAATGATGTGGTATTCCACATGTTCTATTCTGCACTTCCCAATATATGGTGAAACTATGTGCAAAAGAAAATTGAGGAGGTACAAGAGTCCAAATCAAAGTCTGTCATGTTGGATGTTCATTCAATCATGGAGGAAATACACTCTCAATTGAACCCCCCCAAAGAGGTCAAGAAGGCCTCCCATGCAGCTAATTCTTCGGCCAACGTGGCTCAGGCCAAAAATGCGGCTGCAGGTTCCAATAATAGCAGCAACATCCAAAATAATACAGCCTGTGGGGGCTGACCCAGGGAACGCAGAGGCTATCAAACAGGTGGACATTTGAATTCTGACCTCCCAATCTGCCCAGAATGTGAGCATCATCATGGCAGGCTCTGCTGGGCAGCCAATCCAGATAGCATCTCTGAAGAATGAAGGATTGCCAACACAGTGAGAATAGAGAAATATAATAATAAGAAGAATAGTGAGGGCAAAAAGGCCCTGCCAACTGCAAATGACAGCTCTGAGATGTTCCAAATGGCAAATCTAGTGCAGGTCATTGAGGTGCCTGCATACTCTGCTGAACCAATTGCCAACCCACTCACTATATGAGATAGTGGGGCTGGATGTCATATTGCATATGATCAATTGCAATTTTCTCAAATAACAGAGGTTAGCAGCTCTACAATTCAAGTGGCCAATAAGGCTGCTTTGAAGGTTCAAGGGATCAGAGGTTGCCTCCATCCCAGTCAGAGAAAGATTAATTGAATTTGACCACATCTATTTAGTGCCAGACTTATCCACCAACCTCATATCTGCTGGCCTATTGGAGTGCCAGGGCTATATTCACCATGATCTGCAGATGGACACTGGAAATTACTTTGAGATAATAGCATCTATAGAAAATGACATCTTCTATGTGAATTTGAATTCCAATAATATATATGTTCTATCTGACACCCCCTCTATGTTTGAGGGTAATATGAATGATCTGGAGCTTGAACCACTGGCATACTTGACAGTTCTGAAGTTCAGAGCAATTTCAACAGATTATGATCTGAACACTGCATCACTGGGTCTTTTCAACCATGATGATGTGGAGCAGCTAATTAATCTGAAGGATCTGGATATCAATACCTTCATTGTGTTCCCATCAATCTGACTCTCCACTATTATGCTGAAGCAGCTACTGATTGATGAGTGGCACTGGCAATTGAGCCATATCAGTGGAAAGAATCTAATTAAAATGTCACAGGAGCTCTGTTTTGAAATTGCCATCATCAGTCTGAAGAAGCTCTCATTCTGCACCATGTGTGTTAAAGTCAAGCATAAATGTGCAAGTTATAAAAATGCCTCACTACACTGTGCCACCCACAAAGATCTTAAGATCTGAGTGAATCTATTTGAGGGTGGAGAAATGCTTGATAATGAAGAAGATACACCATCTTATGCAGATAAGAAGCTCATGATGATGATCACTAATGATGCCACATGAATGTGGTGGACCTTCCTATTGGAGTGCTACAATAAGACTTTAAAATATATATGGACCTTCAACCAATTTATGAAGAATCTGCTCAATTGTGATGTTGTGATTATTCACTCTGACTGCAGTGAGTTGAACTCAAACACCACAGCCACCTATATGATGAGTGAGGGTATTAAATGAGAACCAACCCTGCCTCACACTCTGTGGCAAGATGGTGTGTCCAAACATTCCATTGGTCTGATTATTGAAAAAGCCTGAACATTATTAATAGATTCCTCCTCCTCCTCCCCCCCCCAGATGTGGGGTGAGGTGGTAATTGCAGTGACTGAAATGCTTAACCTTATGCCAACATCAGCCAAGCTCTATAACAGTATAGAGGATCCAGATTCAAAGCCAGTTACTCTGTATGAAGCTTGGCTCAGGGCCCTGCCCTCTGCATGTGGGATTTGCTGATGGGGGTGCAAGGCTTATTTAAAAATAGTGCTCAAGCTGAATATGAAGATGGCCTCATGATCACAGAAGCTTATATTTGTGGGCTATGATGGCTTTACTAATTATAGATTGGTTGATTGATCTAACAGTCATCTTTATGCATTGAAAGATGTGATATTTCAAGAAGATCTTCATTTGGTGGATTCTCTGGCCCTGTCTGAGCAAGGTGCCAAGAACCTGCTATCCACCGCCTGTGTGGCCACAGTTGTGATCCCCTCCACCCAACATGATTTATCAACAGATGATTTCATGGTGGATGGGGAGTTTCTATCTGTCCCTCCAGTATTTCTACACTCTACAAATAATTGATGAATAGACTATGAGATTACTGCACAGATTCCAACATTTTTGGTGCAGAACACTACTGTCCTCCCAGGGTCCACTTTAGAGACAGAGGATCCTCCAATGCCCACTGAGAATATTACTTCAGTGGGGGAGGCCTCAGTGAGGGATTTTGCTGACAATTCAACTGATGTCCCCACAGACCCCAAGATCACCAGCTTGCCAGTTCTGAAAAACCTCATCCAGGCTCAGGTGTCTGCAGATTGGAAATATTACTTTCATGCCTGCATTAAGGAGATTAATCATCTCAAGCAGATTGGTGCATGGCAGCTAGTTGAAAGGACCTCAAATATGGCAATTCTATGTGGCCAATGGGTGTTCAACAAAAAGATTAATAATGCAGGTAGAATTGATTGATATAAGGCCTGCTGGGTAGTCTGTGGCAATTATCAAGAAAAGAATGTCAACTATTTGAAGACATTCACATCAGTTGTATCAGCCTTCACCTCCTGAGCACTTATGGTGATCTTGATATCCTGAGGATGGCACATTCTGCGGATCAACATGGTTATGGTGTTCTTAAATGCCCAGCTTCCCATCAATGAATGTATATATATGCACCAACCCACCAGGTTCCGCGAGGGATGTGGTGATCTGGTATGTGAATTGATGCAGGGACTATATGGTCTGAAGCAAGCAGCACTATTATGGTATGAGGAGCTGCAAAAAATGCTATTGGAAACAGGCTTCCACATCAGTTCTCATGACACCAGTTTTTTCATAAATGATGTCTGCAAGGTCTATATAACCATCTATGTGGACAATGTTCACCTATACAGCCCAAATATATCAGATATTGAATGGACAAAAGCCCAGATCGCTGCTAATTATGAGATCAAGGATGTGGGTGATTTGAACTAATATTTAGGTATGAAGATCAATTGAGATGCCAAATCATTATCACTGTCCCAGCCACTGTTTATAAAGAACCTGCTTGAGGAATTCTCAATGGATGACTGCCACCCAACATCCTCCCCTATGGAGGAGAATGTTGATTTCATGAGTGAGAATGAAGAACTGATTGCTTATACAGTGGAATTTACATTATGTTCCTACCAATCAGGGGTTGGCTCTTTGCAATATCTTGCTGCCAACACACACCCTGATATAAGTTTCACCACTGGCTTCCTAGGGAGATTCGGCTCCCACCCTACCTCAAAGAATTGGGCGGCATTCAAGTGAATTCTTAGATATCTACAAGGCACGCCCGACATAGGTGTGTCCTACTGAAAAGACGCAGATATAGAACCTGTGGCATTCACTGATGCTGATTGGGCAGGCTGTGATCCAGGTTCCCGCTCCACCGCCAGATATGTCATTTATATGGCAGGGGGTCCTGTTGCTTGGCAAAGCAGCAAGCAGACAGGTGTTTCAAAATCATCTACTGAGGCCAAATATATCACATCCTCAGAGGCCACCTATGAGCTTGTCTGCCTCCGGGAATTGCTGGAGGATGCCGGCTTCATGCCGTCCCAGCTCAATAATCTTGATGACAATGACAGCCCGATCGAATCGCCGGCCAATAAGCTGGTATATATGATTCAGGCGGATAATAAATCAGTGATTGAACTGGCCAAAAGTGAGGCTATTCCGCGCCAATCTAAGCATATAGAGGTCTGCTTCCATACTCTTCAGGATCTCGTCCGCAAGAACGAGATCTTGATTGATTATGTCCCGTCCACCGAGAATGCGGCAGACGGGCTGACCAAGCCACTTGGGGCGACTAGATACGCCCTATGGCAGCAGATATTAGAAGACGCGGTAAGCGGGCGGAAATGATTATATGGAGGAAATGACTGGTTTTTCAACAATATGGGTTTTCCAGTCAAATTATGTACCGATACCTAGCTACAGGCTATTTTTTGCATGTAATCTCGCGTACAGTTACATCGGTGAGTGGAGGTGTCAGGCCTATCCGCCTTCTTACGTAATCCGCACCGTATATAACTTCCGCGTAGCTAGCGATCGCTTCATAATCAATCAAGCAATCTATCCTTCACATCAACTGCTTGTACACTACATACTTCCTGAACCAGCGAGAAAATCCATGCAAGGCACCTGGTAAGTTATATCTTTCTCTCATTGAGATTTTGAAGCTGAGAAACTGAATGCACACAAGTATCTGGGTACTTATTTATTAAAATCGGTCTTTACAAATGAATAGTTATTAAAAACAATAATTTCTTGAGCCTAGACAGAACAATTTGGTAAAGAGCAAAACAGCCATTGTACTGCAGCTACATGGTGGGATATCAGGGTATCTGACTCTGTTTGCACAGTATATACATCACTGCAGCACATTCGTCATTGTCTGGACATTTGCAACCTTAATGAGGCTTCGTGTCTGTCCAAACCCAGCAGGTGTGAGGCCGGAAGATATCAACCCCGCAGTGAATTAACCACACATCATGATTCTGTTTAATATGGTTATTTCAAATTTTAAGTTAGCCATTTGCCCCTCTCTTATTTTTACAAGCAGTTAAAAGGAAAGGGAAACTTCAGGAAACCCACATATGCCAAATCCTTACATTCCGCGAGAAAGTGGCAGTCCCAATCAAATAGACACTTTAGAGAAAACATTGTGTTAGTTATCCATGATAAAAAGGTGCTTTAATTTCAGGGAGATTGGGGTTGATTTATGTATATCACATACTCCTGCAGGAAGACCACAGACCCTCCAAGCTAGCTCTTTGGGGGGGCGGCTTTTCTCAATGGCAGCGCCCATGGCACCGGCAATGAATGATAGTAAAAGTACGAGCTTCATCTTGATAAGCGCGTTGGAGGGGTTGGTTTTAATGTCTTTTTTTCACACACTACTTTTGTAAATTGGTAGGACAGTTGAATCTTTCAAATGAACTTCAAGAACTGAAGCACTGTCTTCTTATATTAAGTCCAGCGTTGCAACATAGACTCGTTTTGCCACACGACAAGGACATTCTACAGAAGAAAGCTGTAAGGGATTTTGGTTATACCCAGTGTTCAATTCGAATAGATTTGACCTTATATATATTGAATCCTTTGGGGCCCCCAGCAAAACGGAGAGGATCTTTAGACTTCAACCTCTACCATCCATCCAACAGACATCATTTCATTGTTAAGCAGATCTTTTGAGGCAAATGTTGGGTTACATCCCACAATGCTTTTATTATGCTTAAATAAAATTATGGAATATTCATAACTGATCGCTTGTTCAAAAAGCCCAAGTTAGCTATGTTCCACAGGTTCTCAGCACGTTGCAACTTAAAGTTTCCTATAACAAAGTTAACAAAGTTAGCTGGATCTAGTTAAGCGCTCGTCTAAGTAAAAGCTAATTAGTTAAAAATCTATATGGTTACCTAATTGGGCAGTTTCTCCACTTTTCTCTCCAATTCTATCCCTAAACCGGGAGAGAGTAAGTTAAACCTCATCATGGCTCAACCTTAACTTAAATCATGAAGCTTTGTAAGGTTGGTCAAAAAGTGGAATAAAAGCGCAAAATTCAAGAATAGAGCTATGTTACATTTTTAATCCCTCTCTCTTCCTCCTTCTCATTTTGGCTCAGTGGCGTGGGGTGGTATCAGACTCTTTTATACCCTTATGGCATGACATTTGTGGAGGAGGAGCTGTGTGGTAGCTGTGGGGGACAATCCCAAGTTGCCGAGATTATTGAAGCAAGTAACCGGTCACCTCTCCATGGGGCAACCGGGGTTGCTAAAAGAGCGGGGAGTAATACATAGCCCAAGGAGTCTCCATGGCTCATAGCCTATATCTGCTCTGCCGTCGATGATGGTAAGGCGTGTTGGGGTGTGAGGAGTGAAATTCTCTGCCCAGAGCGGATATAGTTTAGATGAGGGGTTTCTTGTCAAAGTATAATGAGAATATGAGTGATACACGGGAACTCGGTTCTTAAAACCACGATCAAATTCCAAGGTTTCGGAGTGGTTCTCTGCTGGATCAGATCGGCGATCGTGGGCTTGCATAGGATAATTGCGTGTTACAGAATGGTAACTAGACGGGATGATATTTCGCTTTCATGGATTTACCTGTATGGCATCACAAAAGGAACTTATGTTGACCGGCAAGGAAATCTGTTGTGGGTGACAGTATATATAAACCTGGGACATACTGTGGGTGAAATCGTTCCCGGAAGCTCACTGTATATTAAATGATCGAACAAAAAGCTAAGTAAGAGAACACAACAAATGAAAAGAAACTCACACAATTGAAATAGCAAAAAACGCAAAATTTAAAGCGGATCAAGAATGCATTTTGATACATGTTAGGATTGAAATTGTCCGGTCAGTGATTCGCTCTGGGGAGTGAAATAGGAGGGTTATGGGAGTGAGAAAGGGACGAATGGGGGGAACTTAAAGATGACATAGGTACGCATCCCCTTCTTGGCATTCATAAAGGCTTTAACTGAGTTCGATTGCTAACCAAATTCTAAATTAAAGAAGAATTAACAAGAAGTAAAAGAGCATTAAGGCACTTCCCTAGTGGTTTTAAAGGAGAAGCTCGAGAGGGTTCTCAACTATCTGCTTCAGCTCTCTCATCCACTCAGCGCCAACTGCTCCGTCGACGATTTTGTGGTCGAAACTGGCCGTCACGACAATCTGGTCATCCCATTTGACAGAAGTGCTATCTTCACCCTCCACAGGGATAGCGACTTTCCGCGTCGTGCCAACGGCTAAAATGGCGGATTGAGGAGGGTTGATGACTGCGGTAAATCGCTCCACGGCATGGTTCATGCCCATGTTGCTGATGGTGAAGGTTCCGCCAATGTATTCCTCCGGTTTCAATTTGTTCTCGCGTGCGCGCTTGCCAAGGTCTTTGATCTGGCTGGAGATGCTGGAGAGACCGAGGGTGTGCGCGTTTCGTACAATGGGCGTGATGAGGCCGACGGATGTGGCGACGGCGATACTGATATCCGCTGTCTTGTGTTGGCGGATGACGACCTGTCCATTCTCCTCCACCCAGCTCGAGTTTACGGCTGGCACCTTAAGCAGAGCAACCGCGCAGGCTTTGACGAGGAAGTCATTTACAGAAAGCTTATATTTTCCGTTAGCGGAGGTATTGAGAGCCTCGCGCAGCTTCAGCAGTTTAGTGACGGAGAGGTTCGAAGTCACGAAGTAGTGGGGATTTTCTCGCATGGATTGCAGTAGACGGTTGGCAATGGTCTTACGCATGGAAGATGCGGGAATATCCTCATAGGGTGGACCACTGACAGCCGTACCGGCGGGTTGGTATTTCTCAACATCGTTCTTAGTAACCCGCCCACCAGGACCTGTTCCCTTGATGTCTTTCAAAGGCACACCCCGTTCCAAAGCTAGAGCTTTTACTGCGGGGGCAATAAATGACTCTCTGTCCAGGCTGGGTTGTAATCTCTCTCCCGTTGATACAGGCTCCTCCTCAGCTGCTGGGGTCGATTCCTCTTTTGGTGCAGCTGGAGCAACTTTGAGCTCCTCCTTGGGCTGCTCTGGCTGCTTCAGAGTGGGGGCCTTCTCACCACCAGCATCCTCCAATGAGAACGACTCGAATGGTGTGATATCTGTGCCTTCTTCCACCATGACTGCAATTGGCTGTGGAAAAACATTTAGTATACGACAATCAATCGCCTACATATGGCCGTCTTGCGTGTCGCAATGTTGGCAATTTAGCTTACATTTCCTACAGTGACATCCTTCTCACCAGCCTCCCTCAAAATCCTTGCCAAAACTCCTCCTTCCTGGAATTCGAAATCCATCTGAGCTTTGTCTGTTTCGATCTCCACCAGAACATCACCGGGAGCAAGGGCATCCCCGACTTTTTTCTGCCAAGCCCCGATGTTGCCGGCAGTCATTGTTGGGGAGAGCGCGGGCATGCTAATTATTGTATGTGGAGGATAAGCTAGGGTAGATATGAAAACATCAGAAGTCAGTAACAGTAACAATAACAGAAGGTCAATTGAATATGCTCCAATCAATAGAAAGTGGTATAGAGCCTTTTTATTAAACAGTCCGGGTCTGTTACTACTTACATTTGGAGGCATAGAATCGGGCAAGGGCTGCGAAAGCTGGCAACTGTCGTCTACCCCGATGAACAACAAGAATTAGCGTAAACATCAACGACAGGAGCCATATTCGTGAGCATTGACCATACCGGGAAGCATCACGCAGCCGATACATATGCCCTGATTCCCGTATGCAGGTGGGAGGGCTTCTGGAGAACAAGGAGCGGCAAGAAGCAGACCGCGACATGACGGAAGCAGCCATTTTTCGAGAGTAAACAAGGCAAAGTTGGAGGGTGCAATTGAGCGCCCAAGAGTGACAATCGCAAGGGAAGAGATGTATAGAGACAGAGCCCAGAAGCACAAGGACGAAGAGTGTTGGGGGGATAGACAAAGGAAAGCTGTTGGTTACAAGTAACTCCTGTGGTATACGGGGATGACCAAGGCAGGCAGATCCATTCGTCACTACCTGCGTATATTCAAAGGAACAATTCGGGGCTGAGCTTGGGTGTCGGTGAATAGTTGTTCCTGCACCGCACTCTTTGGCAATGTTACCAACTTTGGAACTCCCCAATAGGCTGAAAGCGGTTAGTTGGGGCGAACACAACAAACCCCTATTGGTACTAATCCACTGCCTCAAACCATGAGGATTAGTCATCACTGTGGCTGCAATCAATTAGTTAATTGATTACCTCTTTTGGCCAACCATTCATCTCTCAATCCTAGGTGGAGAGGCTTCTAATCAAGAAGGAAAACTCCTGCTAATTAAAGCCTATAAAACTGTAATTTCAAGCATCAGAGTCTGCTAAGATGTATAATATTTCTTACTTTATAATAATTTAATGATTATTTGTGACGGCGTTGGCTACTGGGCTAAAAACTGGCGTTGTCTGAAAAGGGTAATGGCAACTACCTAGCAACCGCCTAGCAACGTAAAGGAGATCCTTCCCCAGACCCACCTTTGCATAAATCACCTGAGTAATCGTTGCCACGCGCACTCACTACCCCCGTTAGTGAGTGCGCCCCACCATTAAGGAAACATCACTGTAATTGAAATATTCTAGAATCACCAATCTTCAAAAATTTATTAATGGTCAATATCATGCCGATCTATAATATAAAGATTATCTCTATGCTCATTGGAGCATGTAGAGTCTCTGATAGATTGAGATTTATTAATAACATCATATTGTGATTGATTAACATTAGATTTAAGAACTTTGATTTCAACTGACTGTAGAGCTCTAATCGTGCCGCTGCGCAACCCACACCTCATGTGGGTGCAACCACACCAAAATGATAAAAAACACTGAAATGATAAAAATCTTGAATCACATTCTCATTATTGCACTCTATATCAACAACCAGTAGCTAATCTATAATAAAAAGATTATCTACATCATTCTCAGTATGTGTGCCATCTTTAAATCAATTTAATTCCTCTTCTATCAGTGGTGTAAGTGAGTTATTGTCAATTTTCATGGAATCAACTTCAAGTCTTTGTCACTTCTTATTCTGCTCTTTTTCAGCTTCATTATTTTTACACTGCTTGATTTTTCTATTGATATCTTTAATAGTGAGGACTTCCTCTACTTGAATCTGATGATAGATTGTTTTAACTTTATGATGTTTACTGATATTGAAAAAGTTCTCTAATTCAATGATCTATTGCTCATTAAGTTTCATGTAAATTAGACTTACTTTAAATATCTTGTTCAAACAACATGTTAAGATGAGTAATTTCAAATCAAAAGTATTTTTAATATTTTGTATGATGTTTTCTGTAATATTAATATGATATTTTAGCTTTTAAATTGTTTTTGAAGAGAATAGCTGATAAAAAAAAATAGATATATGATTTAAATCATTCTCATCTTCATAAATCTACAGTGAAAAAGGTGATGAGATTCACTACTTAAAAGTGTTAAGAACTCAGTCAGAATTCTATAAATATATATCATATTGAGCTTATTCTGCAGCTATTATATTAGATTTAAAAGTCTGCTTTGACATAGCTAAGAGATTTTATAAAAACTACTGTTTTTTATACTTATCAAGATCATGACATGCAGCAGAGTTGATTGCTTTTAAATGGTAATGCTTATATTGCTAAAATAATAGACTATTCAAAAATTGTAATAAATATATGATATGTGATTAAAATTTATAAGAAATTATTTTATAAAAATTCACATATTGTATGAACTTAAATAAAATCTAAAGATATTCAAATCATATATTAATATATTCAATATCTTCAACTGTCACTCTCTTTTAATTCATTAACTTCTGTTTTACTCTTTTATATTTAAATAAACATTTAATGAATCTATAAGTTTAGATCTTGCTAACTTCTGAAGAAAAGATAGTAGAATCTATATGCTAATATCTGAGCATTAAATTTGTGAAATCTTCAATATATTCAACTGTGAAAGAATAATTTTTTTCATCAAACAGCTTGATTTATCATTTAATTGCATTCTTCTGACTCTCATTTAGTCTCTTGTTAACTGGAATTTTTGTAGTATTTAAATTTCTTTCATTGATATGCACTCAGAGACATTGATAAAAAATTTTAAATTTTTATAACAGAGATAGTACTTTGAAATTTGAGTTTTTTTTAATGATAAGCAATAGCTTTTTGAATATAGTCTTTGATATTTTTATCTTTATTTGACATTATAGTGAGTTATTAATTCATGAAGATGGTAAAGATGATGAAATTGCAAGATTTTTATCATTTCAGTGTTTTTATCATTTTGATGTGATACATTCACATAAGATGTGAGTTATGCAGTGGTATGATTATTGCTCTTTTTTATCAATTTCTCCTTCTCTATGATACTTGTTTTTATGATTGACATTCTTGATAGTGAGAACACTTTCTATATATATTTATCTGTAATTGTTTTTAACAATTCAATATTTATTTATCAAATAATGAGCAGATAATTCATTCTCTCAATGTGCATTCAATTCTATCTATATCAAACTTCTTTTGAAGAGCTTATTTAATATCTAAGTTTAATTAGATATCAGAGTATTTTTTATTTCTTATATAATCTTATCTATTATTTTAATTTATCAATATAATTTTATAACTATATTTAAAGATGTCAATTGAGAAGACATAGTAAAAAATTAGATCTTAGAAAATAGAATAAAATTAAAATATTCTTTGCTATTACTGTTATAGACAAGCAGCTTTAAACTGACATCTATATTATATTATTTCAGATATTGAAGAATTACTTTTTATTTGATTGAATAAATCTCATAATTAGTAAATATAACTCTAATGATGTAAATTTGAAGATTTAATAATAGACACTTTTTAAATTAATAAGAAACTGCCTTTTATTATATTATTCATAGTTATATTGAGTGACCTCATTAACTACTTTTGTATAATAATATTTATATTATTGAAAAGATATATTATCAAAAGATTATAATAGATGATTTATATGAGATAAAAATTTAAATATAATAATATTATAAAAGTTATAATATTGAAAAAACTCTTCAATAAGATGAAATCTGTGATTGTCAAGTAATAATAGTCAATAACTATCAATTTGACATTTTTTAGTGATAGTATTAAACAGTTATATTCATTTAAATCTGACTTCATCATTAGTGAAGCTGGTGTTAAATATAGTAATAATATAATCATCAGATAAATTGAAGTATATATATCAATCTATTAAATGAATTTTTAAATTTATTATAATCAATAACTTCAATATTGAGTAATCTGTACTGATGCATTTCATCATTGTTATTAACTCACAAGAATATGATGATTGTATGATAAAATTGATATCTCAATAAATAGTTGTAGTCATAATTTAGTCTAGAGACATGATGATAATAAGACAAAAGCTCAATTCATCTATCTAACTAGATAGCTGCGATGAAAATACTAAACTGAGAATAAAAATAAAAGTATATATATAGTAAAAACTCTCAACTATGTTGATGATATTAATCTTATTACTAGTTTTAAATCTATATAAGAAAACTATAATAATATAGAAAGAGCTACATAGAAAAATAAAGTTATAAAATTAAAAATATCTGAAACAACTGAGAATCTGATTAGACTCAAAGCTTAACTTTAAAGTTTATATTCAAAAAAGAATTACTCAGATTAAGAGGACTTTGAATAGTATTATTAAATTTTTTAATACAGAAAAATAGTTATCTTTTCAAGCTAGAAGATAATTATATATTACTTATACAACTTCTATATTAGACTATGCAGTAGAGATTTGATGATAATAGCAAAAAAACTTTATAAATTAATTTTACATATTATAAAATAAAGTTTTAAGAAGAATTTTAAAGACTTTTAAAACATCTTCAGTTAGAGCTATGAAAATAAAGACATCAATTTCACCATCAGTTATTAGATTTGATAATAGTTATATAAATTATACTTTAAAAATCATGAAAATAAATATAAATTATTCAATTTAAATGAAAGTATCTAATTTATATTTTTTAAATATATTAAAAAAAGATTTAAATAGAAAAAAATTTCTAGATTAAAATAAATACTCTAGTAATATAAAGAAGATATTATCTTCTTAGCTATATAGAATATGTATTATGATTAAAGATCAATTATCAAGCTTAAATATAAAAAGTATAAATCATAATAAGCTCTATTCTTGAAAGAAATATCTATTATTAATAGATATTACTATTAGCGAACTGTTAAAAAAAGAGAAAAAAAACTATATATACTTAAACACTTCTAGAGATAAATGAGAAGAACTCTTTATCAATATAATTCAATGATTCAAACAGTAAATAAAAACTATTAAGAGCTGATATAGCAGTTAAATATTCTGAATCAGATTTAGAATATAAGATATTTTTATCAAATCTAGAAAAAAAATATGAAGTCTTTAACACTAAATTATTTATAATTTAGAAAGCTTTTATAATAGTTTATTATTAGAATGTAAATATAAGCTGCATAAGAAGAAAACTCTCTGAGTTGCTAACTGCTATATAACAAAATACTAAGATTGATGAGATGAGAGAATGCTGAAATCTGTCTGAATTATAATAACTCATATAATAATGTGATCACATGATGAGAATTAGATCTAATCAGACATTGAGTCTAACACTTTTAAAATAATCTCTCAAAAAGTATATATTGATAATATTTGAATATTTTCAAATAGTTAAATAGTATTAAAAAGATTATAAAAATATGAAATTTAAAATAATCAGATAAATCTTGAATTAATTTTTAGAAATATAAAATTTAAAATAATTAAATATATCTTGAATTAATTTAAAGAATAGTGAAAAAAATTAAAAATAAAAATAAAAATATTCAAAATTACTTATTTTAAGTATTTACTTATATATATATTCTAGAAAACAAAAAAGTAGATTTAGTAGTAAAGATTGAAATTGAAATTTAAAAAATAAATTAAAGAATTATATTTTGATAAATAAACAAAGATTTGAAAAAAATATACTCAGGATATAAAATATAAAATGAAATCAAAGTAAAAGTTCATATTTATAAAATGTAAAAAAAAAAGATTTTCTTCTATAATATAATTGAAACATGAATAAAACTATTTTAAATTATAAATAAAAAAATTTAAAAACTTTTTAAACTTTGATAAATATAATTTTTATAATATAGTTAAAATTTTAGATTATATATTAATAAATTACTTATTGAACAATAAAATATAAAAGAAATTAAAAGAAAAATATTTATTTAATTAATTAAATATAATATTTTCATTTAATATTAAATTAAAAAGAATGTTTTTATTTAAATTTATAAAGAAAATAAAAATTATCTTTAAAAAAAACTTTAATTTCAAATAAATTTAATATTTAATTTATAAAAAAGTTGAGAATATTTTCAAAATACTTTTATTAAAATTTTTTTAATATTACATTTATTGTTTTATTTTATTTTGTTTTGTTTTATTTTATTCTGTTTTGTTACTTGTTTTATTTGAGTTGAAAAAGAGATTGGATTAAAATTGAAACCATAAATATGTCTTTTGTTAAAAAAATTATTAAATGCTGTGTTATTCTGAGACAAAACTCTACAAGTGCATGGTTTTATTGCTATTTATTAGTTAGATTAGTAAAATAGTTAAATCTTAGTTTTAACTACTGACTGAATACACCTTAAATGAATAATAATAATAATAATAATAATAATGAATAGATAGTTATTCAACTCTGTAAGTTTTTATTATTTGAGTTTGTATAACTTTAATGAGCTTCACAATGCTGTAACAATTATGACACTCTTAGACATACAGAAATAGAATGTCCCAAATCTAGTGTAAATCAAATTAATTTAATTAAGTGTTGTGATGTTGAGATAATTTGATTTAAAATCTAGTGAGTTGAAATATGATGATTTTGTGATCTGCTCGCTTGGGTGATCCGCTCGCTTGGGAATTACGTTGGTTACATTTTGGCCTGGAGATGTTAGCTAAGCATGACATGTGACCAAAGCGAGGAATACTAACTAGTTAGTTAGTTGTACATAACTAAGTTAACTACAGATTTCTTATTGTAAGCCAGAACTAAATTTATAAATTTAACTGCAGAGTACATTAACGATTTATATCCCATAGCATAACCAATACGATATATATACCGTATTGAAATTTATCCCACATGTCTTGCTGAGTATGCCGCCCTCGAAATTCCCCGAGATACAGCCAGGCGGTTCCCTCATCGTCGCATGGCAGGCTAAGAACAAGCATATCCTAGTGGTCGGCGGGGGCGAGGTACAGTCCAACCCATCCATTCGTATATACGGGCATACAATTGAGGCTGCTGCTGCTGCGAAGTATATCAGAATTTTCAATTGGCCAGCCCTTTTTTCTTTTTCTTTCTTTCTTTCTTTTTTTTTAGGGGGGGAGGGGACAAACTAACCCAACCCAACCATTGCTTGCAGGTAGCAGCCGGGCGCATCGTTCACGGGCTCAATGCAGGCGCAAAGGTAACTGTGATAAGCCCATCCTCAGGCCTCAACGACGAAGTCTCCTACCGTATCGCCTCCAAACAAGTCTCGCACATCGACCGCAAATTTGAACCGCATGACCTTGATCCGGAAAAGAACGATGGCATAGGGGTGGTAGATATGGTGCTTGTTGCTGTCGATGACCCAGAGGCCTCAACGCAGATCTGGAAGCTGTGTAAGGAGCACAGGATCCCTGCCAACATAGCCGACGTGCCTTCGGAATGTGATTTTTATTTCGGGAGCGTCCACCGGGATGGGCCGTTACAGATCATGGTGAGTACGAATGGCAACGGGCCGAAATTGGCGAGCATAGTTCGCAAACACATTGCGCGGTCGTTACCAGGGAATACTGGGGCTGCGATCGAAAATGTGGGTCGATTGAGGAGGAGGCTGAGAGACTTGGCGGCATCGCAGAAGGATGGACCGAAGAGGATGAAATGGTCAGTCACTTTGTTACTTTTCGTTTTTCTACGTTTACGGCTGCTTCTTATCAGTCCCTTGGTTCTCTGTTCTCCTGTTTTTCCGTTCCCTTTTCCATCTGATAGCTACAATAGGATTTCCCGAATATGCGAAACGTGGAGTCTGGAAGAGCTCGTAGAGATGGATGAGGATGATATTGAGACTCTACTCGGCTACTATCCTTCAGACAGTGTGCCAACGTTCGAGCAAGTGCGTCTGGGAGAGAATGCGGGCGTGACGGTATTTGACGGGAGCATGGGCTTCAGTTGCTAATGTGGTGTCTGGACGGCGTTTTGTATAGACACCAGGTGAGCCCGAGTGGAAGAGAAGAAATCGTATAGTATGGACGGATGGAGTGCATGTACTGTTCATGGAACAGTTTGTATGGTTATTTGCATTTTCCAACGGGCGTTATGGGATTGATCGATTGATATCACATATGAATGGTTCAGCTATAGAATATAGGAACTGGGAAAAAGGAAACACCAAGCTAGCCATTTCATTATATAACTCGAGAAATATTGAAATCTGGTGGGCCTTTCTGCTTGATAGGGGTTATAGTAAACTCACCAACTCCATCCACACAGGGACGAACGTATGCACGCGCATACACGAAAAATGAAGAGATCGAGAGGTATAAAACGAAAAACAAAATTAATATTAAACAAACAGACAAATAAACAAATAAATAAATAAATAAAAAGAGATGCCTAGCCTATCGCTTCTGTTCAAATGCTTAAAATGCAACAACTGCAAAATAGGACGGGGCACAGAAAGGAGAATCCATGTTCGAACCCAATGAAATCTAGGTATCTAGGCAGATGTACATGTACAGTATTAAAGGAGGGATCCAAAAAGGAGGCTTACAAGATAGAATCGTCAAACAAAACCAACAAAGGAGGACGTCACCTTGCTAATTAGGAAGCATGAGCAGCAGCTAAAAGATATCACCACTAGTAATGCAAGAAGGGGAAAATAGGATAAGAAATACGCGCAGGGCCTTTCTTTCACCGACCCTTACTGCGCCTCCTGTCACTATTGAAATAATGTTGTGAAATGGAGCTCCGAGGGCTGACGGGTGTCTCCTGTGGAGAGTATGGTGGCATTCCAAGGCGAGACTCTCCCACGCGGCGGAGGAAAGAATAGAGCGCAAGGCGAATGTCGTTGTTGAGATCCCGGCCGAGTAGATCGATGCAGATGGGGTAGAAAATTTCAATGTGCTTTTCGAAAGTTTCGCGGGGGACACCAGTGTACCCTTCCATGACATCCACGACGACTGGTCTCCATGCCACGATGTTCCGTTGTTGGGTTTCTTCGTCCAGATGGGCATAGCCTCGTATGATATCTGCACAGAGTCTAAAAGGGCGTGGAAGGCTCATGTTAGTGCTAGTTATACTAGGTATGGTAGATGGGGGAGGTATGCCAGCAGACTTACGGTATCAGTGCGGCCTCCGTCTCGACCCTATTAGTCTTCTTCTCGTCGCCTTCGTCATGATACATACGGAAAAGAATATTGACATATGTAGCCGCGCTTCCGCTTTCCTGTTTGAGGAGGTTGGGAGGTTGTTTCATGAACCCCTGTCGCCACAGCTGGACTCGCAGATCTTTGGCTTCATTGAACCTCTTAGCAAATTGATAACTCTTCTTTAGGAGGGCCATGAGGCGCAAAAGCTCCTGGCTTGGTATCTGCGAATAGACGGAGTCATTCGAGAAGAGTTCATTGACAGTTTCGATCATCAGTAGCTGCAGAACACAATTCGTGATGATTCGGTTGAAAAACCGTCTTCGAGCAACTGTCACAACTGCTGGGGGTTGCTCCATATCGGAATGTGGACGGTAATCCTCAAGTTCGGCAGATGCTGCTGGTGGCACATGGCCAGGACTCGTTTGCGAATCTTGTGCATCTTGATCTACGGCATATGTAGGTTTATTTCCGTTAACTTGGGTGGATGCAGAACTCGACAGAAGCTCGTCTTGAGCACCGTCGTCGGATTGCTCCGCACTAGTGGCTGCTTTAGTGGTGTGCTTCGGGCTCTCTAAGTCCCTGGAGGGTGCTGTGGCGCCGGTTGCTGTGAATAGCTCATACGCAGTCGTTTTCTCGAACAATTCCACAAAAGCTCCAACAATTTTAGTCCAGTGTTTCTGCTGGAATTTGGAAACGTTCTGCAAGATAAGTTGTTGCAAGCAATTGCTCCCAATTCGTGCAATCGTATCATTCTCCTGACATATGCAGAGAGTGAGAAGCTCCAAAAACCGATTCAACATGTACTCAAGAGAGTCGAAGTAATGTGTGAACAGTGTAATCATATTCCGTAGTGCTTGGATCATCGTGGTTGAAAGCCAGACAGATAACTCTTCGTGATTGGGCACTTTCGACATCTCAGATTTCGACTGGAGCACGACGAAGATGGGATATAGTAGCTGCCTCCAAAGTACATCCCAAAATTCCGGAGGGAAGTCTCCCCCATATCGAATTAGCGTCTCGAAAAGATAATTCAATGCCCTATAATTACAGTTAGAAATATGACTCGTAATATATGTGTGATATTCAATAATTTACCTAGATCGAACTTCAAGGTCATCCCCGGTCATCAGAACATCCTGGAACGCGATCAGGACAGGGTACCAGAATTGCTCCTCAGAAGATTGTCGACTTGGCTGTAAGGAAGCAGTTGGCATATCCTCTCCTTCTTTTCCAGGACGGCGTTGATACAGTGGGCATTCAGGCGTCTTGAGCATTTTGGGAATTGTTGACTTCAACGTTTCAATTGCCTGGAGAGACTTTTTCTGGAACTTCAAGTTTTTCGAGAACTCTGTGAGACATACGATGAGGTCCGCAAAAGCCCCTTGGGTGATGATGACTCCGAAACGGGTTGTGTAGACCTGCAGCACATGCTCAAATGCCATATTGACGATCCCCTCTGCACAAATGGTTAATAAGCAAAGAGTGCAGGTTTTAATAAACGCTGTAGAAACTTACCATAAGGCTCTCGTGCAGCAACAGCGAAGACACCAAACATAGTTTTCCACCCAGAACGAATATTATCACCACGCGCTTGAATCATTTGAATGAGACAGCGGAGCACCATATCCTTGACAGTGACCGTGGTGCTATTCGCCATAACATGTTCAAAAGGTTTCAGGAAATCCTTCTGAAATTTGAAACCAGGAAGTTCTGCAATTTCCATAAACCGCATAGAAAGCTGGCGCAGGGAATCCAAAGCAAAGAATACAACAGCTGTATTAGTGTGGCACCCAACTTGGTTGAAGTGTTCACCTAAAACATCCCAGATTCTACTCCACTCGATCCTAACTCGGGTCATGTTGTAGTAACTGACCTCGACCACTTTCTGCAAACTGTAGGTACGAGGAGACTCACTTTGGCCAGAAGACTGGATTTCCTGCCAGCTCACATTGCTAAGGGCACGGACAAAGTCAACGATGGCATCGTTTGACAGATTGGCGGTATTACTAAATATCCGGTCCACCCCGCGAATCATTTCTGTGGAGCGACTTTCCATAGCAACTTCGGCCCGATAAGGTACATTTCCATTATTGACAGATCGTGATCGTGGTCTTCTGGGGGCCTGAAAAGACTTTCGGCTACGAGAGCCGTCCGCAGTGGATGGCGGAGTGAGTCTAGCCATTGAAACATCCGGAAGAGCCCCTTCATCCACGCCATCTGTAAGGAGCTGGAATCTGTCAAGTTGACTTATGCATGTTAAGACTTCCCGCCAAGATGTTTTCAAGTAATTCCCTTCGGTGATGGCAACGTCCAGGAGCACCTTCAGTGCTTCCACGTTTTTAGCCATCATTTCCCTGAGATTGCCTAGGTTGGTAAATTTTGCTAGCACGGTAACAAAGGCAACCCTTGGAGTTTCTAAGTCGAATTGGCAGGAGATGCGGATAGAAAGACGGATCCCTTCCATGCAAAGTCGTATTGTTTCTAAATGTTGGGTATCTTGAACCTGAGCAGAAAGGCCGGAAAGGAAAGACATCCAAGTAACGTTGAACATGGATCCAACGTGTCGTGCCGAGGTGGCGGGGATGAAGCGCGACAAGGCTTCTTTGACGGCAGACTTGCGTTGTGCTCTGATCAAACTACGATAAAGCTGTTCGGTCTTGTTTGCAATCTCTTCCGATGCTTGCGCATAACGTTCACCCTGTACATCTCGTCCAACCGTTGCTAAAACCTGCCCTGCCCGGGTGGCTAAGCCTGGCTGTGGATGTGTTTGAATACCCAAATTGGCCGCATTTTCCCTCTCGGTATAGAGAACGATTTCGTTGTTTGCTATCTCGTCGTAGATGCCGGAGAGATACTCTTCGGGCAGGTCGCTATTATCATTGATACCCCTGTTATTATTGATGAAATCCTGTTTTGTCATTCGTCGTCCCTTCATCTTAGAGCTATGAAGATCAGTATTTAACAAAATAACTGAGTATGCAAGAACGTAAGCAGCATCGGCGGTAGCAAAGGCGTTCGGATTGCCAGTTAAGTAGCGCTCTGCAAATTTAAGCATGAAACGATCGATTTTCTGGGATTCTCCTGGTAATCGAAAGCTCTGCAAAAACTGCCTGAGGGCATCCACAAAACGTCGTTTCTTGAAATCCATACAGTCGACAAATGCATGCATTATAGCAATATTCTCCGCATCACCTTCCCCAAGGTATTCACCTAGGGTTGCTTTATCTAGCCGATCATTTCGAATCAGGAAGCTCGCGATATCCGCAGGGGAGTCGGACCGAATAAATCCTTCTGATAAAAGGACCTTGATTCCTCTTTTGGGTTTAAAATTAAACTGCCTAATAGCATTGGTGAGGGCAATTTTTCGTTGTTTCACTTTTTCGATTTGGCTAGGATCATCATCTAACACTGGGGTTGATTGTCCAGTTGCAAAATCTCCGCTATCAATGTTAGGCGAATGCGCAGCTAACATAGAATTCGTGTCTAATGATTCTCTGGAACCTCCTATTGAACTTCGATTGGGGGCTTCGCGGCCAGGAGGGGCCTGCTCTGCAAGCTCCCTAGATGACCAAACATCCAACGATCTTAGAATCTCCACTAGGCATTCTAGTGCTCGCTTCTTCATCATATATTCTAAAGGTATATTCTGCGTATTGGTGGATGTAGTAGATCCCACTTTTGCAGTAGAAAGCGACGGTGGGAGTGTCCCTTTCTGATGCCAATCATGAGCATTAAGGGGAGATTTGCCCTGTTGTTCCTGGTATTGTTGTTCCTGCATAGCCGAAACCGTTACAGGGGTGCTGGACTGTCTCGATAGGTGCTCGATGATACTGCTTCAGTCAGTAAACAAGCTCAAGTCTATGATGGTTAAAGTTTGCATACCCTTGGAACATGTTCTCTAAGGCTGTCCTATCGCAGTCATAATTCAAATATATTTCCACGAGCGCTCTCGGGTCCGCTGAAAGTCTCTCTAGGATGTCCATAAAATATTGTTTTTGAAACATCGGGGAATTCCTCTTCTCCAAAATGGCGAGGTAAATTTCCTTCAGGAAAACCTCCAGTTCTTTCTTTTGGAATTATTAGATAACCCTCGTTCAAATAAAGATATAAGGAGTGGAGATAAGGGATCCGTTAACGAACCTTGAGCATCACTCTCATGTGTTTAAGCATGAGCCAGAAGATCTCACACCCAACCTCGAAAACACGGGGCACAGAGCTAGCACCATTTCTGCTCAGGCTCAGACAGAGATGGGGTTTAATAGCTTCCAAAAGGGTCATCGAATCAGAAGAGCTACTGCTGTGTTTTAATGTAGCGAGAGGGGAAGAGAAAACCGAAATATGGTTGCTGAGAAGATGCTGGATAAGATGTAATGAAAGCAACTTGGATCTCATATTCTGTGATTTGAGATCCAGTTGCTGTTCGTGTGAAAGGATTTTATGGCTCAGTTTGCACAATGCCCGGAAAACAAGGAAAGCATCTTTCACGTATATTTCGTCCTCGTCATCGTCAGCGAATGAATCCCCCTCCTCACCAGATACGGACTTGGCCTGCTTCTTGTTGGCCTTCGCCCGTGTAACCATCGTAGGAGCATTATCGCTGACCATGGTATCATCTTTATTTATCTCAAAACTCTGTAGTGTGAGCTTCTCAACCAAATCTTTGGCAACTGGTTGGTCAGAAAGAGGTTGAGTCGCCTCCGTCGATGAATCTTGCTCATTGGGAGTGTCGCCATTTGTCTGACCAATGGATTCGGGTGCCTGGGAGCCATCATCATGGTCTCCACGATCACGGATTCGAGCCTCCTTCAAGTCAAGTCGGATACGGACTCTGTCATACACAGTGCCTACCATTTGGGTGAGCGATCCTTGGGCGATCAGTTGGTTCTGGCTAGATTTGGAATATATAAAGATGTTATATATCTGCCTAACGGCCTTTAAAAGGCCAGCGCCGTGGACAACAATCTTGTCGTTTAGTACCGCGGCAAGGAGAGACTTGATGATCTGTTGTTGAATTTCAACTGGAGTAGATTCATTTTCAAAACAATCACAGATTGTCTCAATAGCACACTCTATCAGCGGAGGCTGATCGGATGAGGTTTGCAGATGCCCATCGTGCGGAGCGGAGGGAAACGCAAAGTAGGAATATGTTATCAGTTTGCCAATGCAATCGAGAGCAGTTACTTGCAAAGGGATACTCGAGGTCTTCGTAGCCAGCTGTAAAGGTAGGAAAATAACTTCTGGATCAATAGGATGTTGTTCCGATTGCTTGATATTCGCCCGGGCTTGCGCCACAGCATCTTCCAATTCCTTGCTCCGTCGTGCTGCCTTCGAAGATTCAATGGTATCAAGGGCCGTTAAAATAAACACTGCAGAACTAATCGGTGCGGATCGCTGTGTGACTTGCGTTGCGGTGGTTGACCTCGAGTCTGAACGTGTCCTGATGTCAGGGGTGTTCGACTGTCCTGGAACAAAACCTGCCGGAGCGTCTTCTTCTGTCATGGCGAACTTTGACACATCTAAATGCGGGTGCTGCAAGGAAGTCTCAGTTCTTTTTTCACCTTCTGAAGCATTTCCCTCAGCTTCTGCACTGGAGTCTGCTTCATCTTTCTCAGCATCACTAGCGTTTCCAGACTGCACGAGATCGACTGCTATCGAAGGGGTTTTCCCAATATCTCTCTGTAGCGACTCGGTATCTGGGGAGACGGCGGTCGCGGAGGTGCCCATATTACCCACAATGTCCACATTGTCCATCTTTGTTTTGCCTTCCCCGTCAGCGCAGGAATCTATACCTAAACCTTCTTTGACAACTTGTGACAGTCGCCGGGATCCAGGGTCTTGAATCAGATCGTCCAAGCCGACCTTGTTGCTGCCGCCTACCTGAGCAGGCTCCGCCAAAGCCGGGGAGGGCTTTGGAGGAACATTATCAGGCTCAGCCATTGAAAGGACAAGCTGACATAGGGAGATTGCACGCCGCCAGAATAACCGTCCACATCGAACACAGGAATATCAAGCGGGAATTAATTAATAGAAATTCACGGGCAGAGGGTATATAGCAAAACATAAAACAGAGCTATGACATGAGGTAAAAATTCTTGAGAGGAGTAAAAGAGACTGAACATTATACGATTTGGCGGTTAAAGTCAAACAGTCGCCCGAGAGGGGACTTCCGAGGCACGTGATTCTAGTTTGAGTCTGGGAGCCTAGGCTTCCTATTACGGACTAGCCCAACTGCACACAGCAATAGTAGCTTAAATTTTTGAAAAGTTTAACATCTGAAATAGTAGAAGTATAAGCTAAGTGTGTAAATGTATAAGAATCTATTTCAGATTGTACAGTATTAAATTTATTTATTTTATTTTATTTTTAATAGTAGATTTTTTAAACATTTTTTTTAACTATTGAATAATAAAGTTTTAAAAATTCCTTTATATTATATATCTAATATTTTATACCTTATTTATATAATAATTTAAAGTAGTTCACATCTAAATAACTACAGCTGATAAGATAAATAAGATAAATAAAAATATAAAATAGACTTTTCTATATATTATCAATTAAATTTCAATATAACTATTATAATTGTTATATTTATTTATAATTAATAGTTAGTCTATATTCATAAAATATATGAGTTTTAATACTTTTTAAAGATTTTTTAAGTTAAATTATATTTAATTTATTTTTAATTTAGTTATTTTTACTATTATCAATTATCAACATAATTCATCACTGAATGATAGATATCATCAGGTAGTGAACTTTCTCTGAGAATCAAGGAAGAGGGTAGTTAACCTTGACAACACACTTTCTCTAGTTACAATTTGAGCTCTGGGTCGCTGACTTCTTCTACTATAATCGGAATGTGCCTTGTTTCCCAATTTCCTTCATTCCCTGAACCACCTCCAGATACGATAAAACCCAGTACTCTTGAATCTGTCAGAGGACGGGGATGTGATGATACTTGATAATGGCCCTTGGCTGAATGATGGTCCTTCTATTACAAGCCACCAAGATCAGTTAGGATCGGGCGCTAAGAACACTTCTTCATTTGTATCCGCACCAGATGAGGCTCCCTTGCTGTTAGGGACAGCTGGCGGCGGACAATACTGGAGTGCAGACTCACCCCCTCGACTTCAGCAGACTGTTGTCCAGAGGGCAATCCACAGAGAGTAAACAGTACTAACTACGTTATGGGGCTCCCCACGCCGCCCTCTGAATCTCCCTCTGACCCCTTCCCGGAGCCCTCCCGCAATGGCTATCCGAAAAGCCTGGCCATAGGCCGAAACCGCAGCGATTTGTGGCTGACTAGATGAAAGTCTCCTGAACCGTCGATCGGGCAGGATCGATCTTTAGGGAAGCATGACCAGAAGAAGCAACAGGCTGTGTCTAGACCAAGAAACAAAGAGCACCTGTGCGTCCGTCACTCAGGCTTCACGGACTACTTGATTCAAGCCTTCAACAGGCCCTCGAAGTCCACGAAGGCCTTACCAGACCAGATCTGTCTGAATACCGAAACTCTTGCTTGTGGCAACAGGATTTCTGGTCCGAAGATGCTATCAAGCTTCCTACCTTGACGCACTGTTCGGCAGTGGAGAAATACTGTCATGTCTTTCGCTATGTTAATATGCTTATAGCCAGGAGTTCGGATCAGGAACTACGGCTTTGCAGCTCACGCATGTTATTATATCTATCTTATGAAACACTAACACAGAAATGGCGGCGTGATTTGCGTTCTGGAAACCTAGAAAATCCCAAGCAGCATCATGCTTCAACCCTCACAACCGATTATCTGCTGAGGTACATGTATCCGGAGACGTGGGATTCAATGGATGTGGTAGCAAAGAAATCACTCCGAAGGAAACTCCAAGATGAAAAGAGACAGGATAGTCGCTGGTGGCGAGCGAGCCGCAAGCGTATTAAGCCTTGGGGTTTTGGTTAGTTGCGGAGATGTTGTGGGTAAGGCGATGTAAGTTGACTATCCCACTCCACCTAGCTAAAAATCACAAAGAAGTCCCTCTATGGAAGCTTGATACTATTATCAACTACGTTGCTAATGCCCACCCTGCAGCGGTATCGCTTTATTGTGAATTCGATGCTATGGTGAAACAAGTCTTATTATTAGGAGAAACCCTCACAGCACAGCCTACAAGGCAGATGATTAACGACAGAGCCCGTCAAGCATTGTAAGCAAAACTAACCCCCCAGAAAATTGAGAAGAACTGGGTGCATTATGACCCTGCCACTCTGTCTCAAGAACTTATCCAAAGTGTTTTTGAGCAATATGTTTAGGCAGGCAGCTTTGCTGTTTAAATGAAGAGAATATATTGGTGAAACTGTTTGTGGTGAATTTCTGTATTTTTGATTGATTTGCAGTGGCTCATGAGATCTCTTACAAACCCTTCATTAGTTTCTTGCAGAGGGTCAAAGATAGCCTTAGTCAGATATCTTTAAATGACATTACTCTGGATGGTGCAGGAATGCCCAGTGCTGGGTTAAACATTTTAGCAGAAAGCTTCTCTCTATTCTTCCACTCTCTCTCAAGAACTTATTATAAAAAACTTCTGGACAATATATATAGGCAGAGATTTTACAAGCAGAAGCTGCAATCAACCATCTGTTAAATGAGTAAATGCAATGGCGAGATGATGTAACATGGACTTTTTCTTATTTCTACCAATTTGCAAGGGGCTTATGAGTGATCTCTCATGAGTTTCTCAGTCATGCTATGCTCATGGTTAGTTAGTTAACTAATCATGCCGCTGCGCAATCTACACCTCATGTGAGTGCACCACATCAAAAACACTAAAATGATAAAAATCTTGCAATTTCATCATCTTTATCATCTTCGTCAATTAATAACTCACACCACAATGTCAAGTAAAGATAAAAATATCAAAGATCATATTCAAAAAGCTGTTACTTATCATCAAAAAAAACTCAAATTTCAAAATACTGTCTCTGTCATAAAAATTTAAGATTTCTTATTAATGTCTCTGAGTGCATATTGTAAAGGATTAAGCTCTAAGAACTAGAGGCTAGTCCTCCTATATAACAAGGATGAATTGCTTGAGAAAGGGAAGAAAAGAATGAGATGAGAACTCAAGCTTAAGCAAGCTCGCGTAGCATGATCATGTGCACATGTGCAAATGATGGCTAGGCTGAGTCAGCCAGCCAGAGCAAATCTAGGGGTTCAACCTCTTATAATACCCTCTTTCTCCCTCTTTGTTGCAGGCCTTTATGACTATTTAAAGCCCTCTTTACATCTAATTTTGCCTGCTGAGAGGCCTCCCAAGCATTCAAGGCCTTCACTTCTTGTAGGAGACTTGTGTCATTTCACATAGACTCAGCCCAACCTACTCATTTAATGAGATATTGCTTTTTTCTCTGATAGATTCATTCACTCTGAATTTCCTCAATCTCAAACTTAAATTCTTCTGGAGTCTCTATAGTGAGTGACTGTCAGTCAGTTTGCCTCTGACTAGGCAGGGAATCTGTCACTGCAGCATGTAGAAGCTTTACATTAAAGACATTGTGAATATCAGATGAGATATTCAATCAGTAAGCATGAGATTTTATCTTTTCTAGCATAGTATATTAATTGTATTTTGCATCCAGCTTCTTGCACAGATGATTAGTTCTCATGTTCTCTAAGCTCAACCAGATCTTATCTTCAGATTGAAAGCTTGAAGCTGAGTCTCTTCATCTATTCACATATTTCTCTTGAGATTGCTGAGCATCTGTTATTTTCACTTGAGCCCACTTCAACACTTCACAGACCTTCCTCATATAATCATTCACAAACTCAATGAGATTACATGATGTTTCAATGGGGGGTGCATCAGCTATATCAATGAAGAAGACATGGAAAAGATGCATTAAAAAGAACAGACTCACATCTGTTGAGACAACATCTCTATTATTGATGACCAGCTCTGCTAAAGAGAGTCATTCACACCAGTCATTCTGTTGAAAGCTAATATACTTGTGTAGGTAGATTTTCAGAGTCTGATTCATTCACTCTGTAGCTCTGTAAGTCTCTGAGTGATAGACTGTGAAGAGTCATCTCTTAATGTCTAATTTCTCACACATCTGAGTTCAAAACATGTTTGTGAAAGCTGACTCTCAATCTGACACTATCATCTTAAAGATGTCATGTCAAGAGATGATGTTGTGAAGAAACACTCTAGTCACTGTCTCTACATCAGTTTTCTTAACTGCTTTTAATATAACTCTCTTGGTCAGTCTGTTCATTATAATCATGATGTTCATATATTCTTTAGAGCTTGATAAGTTCATGATAAAGTTCATGAAAAACTCCTGCCATATGTGTTTAGAAATGAGAAGAGGCTTAAGCAGTCTCTAATGTTGATCTCTTCATGCAGTGTTTGATCTGCAAAGATGACAGTTTCTGATCATTCTTCTCACATCAGCAGCATAGTCTGACTAGTAGAACTCACATCTTAGAACTTCTGCTGTTTGCTCTCATCTGAGATGATCAGTAAGAGATGAGTCATGAGCCTTGTGCACTAACCTGGTTCAAAAAGATTTGAAGTCTGGTACTCACTTACAATCTTGAAAGAGAAGCTCCCTATTCTCATTTAAAGAGCACTCAGAGACAGAGATCTTAATGCTGAGTTCAGAAGAAAATCTGAATCTTCTCTCATGAAGATTTTACTTCAGATACTGCAGAATCTTGTCATTTTTATGAGCCTCATTTCACTGAGGTTGAAGAGACATCTCAGATTTCACACTGGCAGCAGCCACTATTGATTTCATTTCAAATGTCAGTATGTTAAACTTAAGTAGTTGAGCTTGTCTCTGCTTGATTCTCTCATCATCAGCACTCTGTGGCATGTTCTGCTCTCTTCATGATAGAGTGTCTGATTCAGTGTTCAACTTCTTTGACTGATAATCAATTTTGAAGTTGAATCAATAGAGAATATCCATTCAACATAGCTGTCTTTTGTTTAGTCTGCATGTAGTCATGAAGTATTCTAGATTCTTATGATATATGAGAATCTTGAATTTCTTTACACTTTGTAGCTTAGCATTTCATTCCTTTAAACACTCAATTATCACTAATAACTTCTTATCATGAATCTTGTAGTTGCATTCCGCAGGTGAATGCTTGTGAGAGAAGAAGGCACATGAGTGTAGAATGCTCTGCTCATCATATTGTAGCAGCACTCCTTCTGAGATGTAATCTGAGAAGTTCATTTTCAATATAGTCTCACAGTCAGAGTTGAATTGAAGCAGGATCAGAGTGGAGATAAACATTGATTTTAGACACTTAAAAGCTTCCTCAGCCTTGCTCATCTACAAAAAAGAAACATTCTTGTGTGTAAGAATCATCAGTGAGATTATGATCTTTGAGAAATCTCTGATAAATCATCTATAGAAATTGACAAAGTCTAAAAATTCTCATACATCTTTAAGAGTAGTAGGTGTTGCTCATTTCAAAACAACTTTAACCTTCTTCAGATTCATTTGTATACTCTTGCTCACTTCAATGATGAATTCAAGATATTTTGTGCTGTTCATCTCAAACTCACTCTTTCTGATATCTGCCTGCAGGCCTGCTTCCCATAGACACATAAGCATCTTTTGTACATGCTTGTGATGCTCCTGTAAGCTTCTTGAGGAAAATATCAAGATGTCATCTAAATAGACTGAGCAGAAGTCGTCCAGATATTCATGTAATGCTCAGTTGATATATTTTTGAAATGTGCTCAGAGCATTGGCCAAATCAAAGAGTGTAATCAGCCACTCAAATAGCCTGTATCTGGTTCTAAAGACTGTCATCCACTCATCACCTTCTGTGATTTGAATCTTGTGAAAAGCTGCAATAATGTCCAGCTTAGTGAATCATTTAGCCTGTTCAATTCACTATAGAGTCTTGCTGATTAATGGTAGAGGATATCAATCCTTTCAAGTGATTTTGTTAAGAGCTTGATAGTCCACACAGAATCTTAGCTCACCTCCAGACTTCTTTGCAAATAGTACAGAGGCGGCTGCAGAGGAGTTGCTCACTCTAATAAAACCCTTATCCAGATAATCTGTAAGAGTCTTTCACAAAGTCAATAGTTCCTCTCAAGACATATTATATAGCAGGCCTCAAGGGGGTTGTTCCATGCTACCATCAGCCTTTTTAATCAGTTCAATCCCATGATCTTTACCTGGGCCACAAAGTGGGGGTAGAGCGTCGGCGGCTTCCTTATCAAATATGTCCAAAAACTCATGATAATGTTCAGACAGCTTTTCTCTAGAGTCAATCTTTGATTTCACTTCCAGAGTCTTTTGAATGTCAGTCAAACTGACAGTGAAGATCTCAATGTTTTGTTTCTCTCAAGTGCTCACAAGCCTAGAGAAGCTTACAGCAGAGATGGGAATCACATCAGCTTTTGCATTTGAACTAGGCTCTATCTCTATGCCACTCTCTTCAAATCTCACAATTCTTCAATGAGGGATCACAGTCATCTTTTGCTGGGCCAGCCAGGGGTCATCTAGATACATATCATGACCATGTAACTCATTCACCACATAGAGAAAGACTCATTCAGTTACATGACCATCTATATCAATTTGAATGCCAGTCACTATGCTCATGGAGAGTCCCATGGAGTCTTCAAAGCTGGTCATTTTAACAGGGAGAATTTCAATGCACAGAAGCTTATGCTTGTTAACATAGGATTGAGAAATAAGACCATAGACATTACATCCACTGTCTATCATTGCTCTAGTTGAAAAGGCATTATCTACTAGAGCATCAACAGTGAAGGGTTTGAATATCATCTTAGATTTAAATCCTCTCCATTGCTTCTTCATAAGCTTCTTATTTCACTCCTTTCAGTGTCTTTTGATTGAAGCTACTCTTTTTCCTGAATCCTCACTCATATCCACATCATCATCATTCAGTACTGGCTTGGGGATCACCTTAGCTATTGTGGAGGTGGCAGGGCATCTGGGAGATTTGAACAGACAGCTCTTAATCATATGACCTCCAGCTCTGCATCTCAGGCACAGGCCTTGCTCTCTTCTTTGATTAACCTCTGTCTGATTTATCAATTTGATGTGGTGGGCACTTGAGATCACAGCATCAGAAGAGAGATCCATCAGATCATCAGCAGAAGCTTGAGACTGATTTCATTGATTGAGGACAGCATGACAAAGTAGAGAGTGTGGATTAGATGTTGTATGATCTGAAGAAGATCTGCTCTCACAACATTTAGATCACTGCCTTAAAGTCTTAAGCTCAGAGAGTTGATGATCAACTAATCTAAGCTCCTTGCAGTAATTCTTGTAGAGAGATGATTCTCTTACACCCACCATACCTTCCCTCAGCTGCATGCTTAGAGTGGATTTCAAATACCTCTTTTTAACATGATCATCTCATCTGTGACTGTCAGCTTCCAGCAGTAGCTGATTAAATTTGAGCAGAAAGTTGAAGAGAGCTCTTCTACTCTGTCATAGATTGTTGAGCTTTTGCATAGCCTTTTCCTGTCATGCAGAATCACTAAAGAGCATGTGTGTCTGCTCCAGTAAGCTCTCTACTATGAAGTTGATCTTGTTCTTATTATTCTCAACTCAGAGATAAACTCAAGCTGCTGCCATTCCTTCCAGTCTTGAGTACACATATCAAGTACATTTCTCATTATTGCCTAAAGCTTTCCCATTGACCTTAAGCTTTGATTGAAGCTTTAGCTCCCACTGAGGGTAGTGCTTCAGATTAGAACCATCATACTTCTCACAGTTCAGTAGCTTGGTCTTTGGTCTTCTGACTGCAATGAGTGGTTGCAAGTTCAATTAAGAGAGGGTTGATGTCAGAGTGTTCAAAGCTTGATGTAGATTAGCTATTTCAGCTTGCTGAGCTGCTATTAAATCCCTGTTCTCACACTGGACCTGTTCCTGCTGTTGAAGAAAGGCCATCTATTGTTGTTCAAAGCTGCTGGGGGCATCCCTGCTCATTGCTTCATGTTGATTCATTTGTGTATTTGTTGTACAAGTCTGCACTTTATCTCATTCAGCTAGATGTTTTCAATGTTGCTCATTCATTTGTTAGCATGATTGCTAACCCAGTCTATTCATATACCAGTGCTATCACTGAACTTCATGATGCAGGATTTAAGGCCCCCAATAGCCTATCATATGTCAGCACGTTTGCTGAGCTTTGTGATACAGAATTAAGGCTCCAAGTGGCCTATCAATGAAAGGAGGGAAGCAATTCGTAATGTAAAGGGTTAAGCTCTAAGAACTAGAGGCTAGTCCTCCTATATAACAAGGACAAATTGCTTGAGAAAGGGAAGAAAAGAATGAGATGAGAACTCAAGCTTAAGCAAGCTCGCGTAGCATGATCACGTGCACATGTGCAAATGATGGCTAGGCTGAGTCAGCCAACCAGAGTGAATCTAGGAGTTCAACCCCTTATAAGCAGATTCAAATAGAAAGAGTCCTCACTATTAAAGATATCAATAGAAAAATCAAGTAGTATAAGAATAATGAAGCTGAAAAAGAGCAGAATAACAAGTGATGAAGACTTGAAGTTAATTCTATGAAAATTGATAATAACTCACTCATATCACTGACAGAAGAGGAATTAAATCAATTTAAAGATGACACATATACTGAGAATGATATAGATAATCTTTTTATTGTAGATTAGCTACTGATTGTTGATATAGAGTGCATTAATGAGAATGTGATTCAAGATTTTTATCATTTTGATGTTTTTACCATTTTGGTGTGGCACACTCACATGAGGTGTGGGTTGCGCAGCGGCACAATTAATGTAATTCCCAAGTGAGCAAATCACCCAAGTGAGTAGATCACAAAAATCATCATATCTCAACTGACTAGATCTTAAATTAAAATATCTCAACATCATCACACTCAATTAAATTAAATTACACTAGGTTAAGAACATCTTATTCTTGTATATCTAAGAGTGCAGATCTTTTGCATATTGAAATTGATGTTTAGATCTATTCTGCTTTGCTTCTTTATCTTTTTTATATTGAAGAAATGAAATTGGAGTTCATTCTAACACATTGACTAACTTAATTACAATCACTCATTTTTAATTTTCAGAATGTAAAAGCTCTGTCTGGTTGTAACACTCACTGCTAGTAATAATTTTAATAGAGTGCAAAGTCTTATTGTAAAGTCAATCTCATCAAAGTTGTATATATTCTTTAATAGAATCTCATGCTCAGCAATTACAGTTTTTAAAATCTTAAAATAAGTTTAAATAATCTTTATATTCTCACATTTAACTCAGTAATGATTTTAGTGTCTGAAGTAGTGAGTCTAAAGCTCTGGACAGTATGTCACTAGATTTGACATTCAGTTCTTGCTAATGCAGAGGGGGATAGTAATAGAAATGATGAAATTTTGTATAGTAAGAAGATAATTAGCTGTATTCTCAACAAATGTTGACTTCAAGGAAAATTCTTGCTTAACTTGATTCAGCATCCATTCAACTATTCCATTCTCTTCAGCCTGGGTTAATTTGATTGAATTTGCGCATAGATTCATGGGATCATTGATCAATAATTTAAAGGGAGAATGACATATTAAATACAGGTGTAGCTTCACGAATTGAGGATATTTCTTGGTTTTTTAAAGCATTTATCATGAGCTCAAGCCTCCCCTCATTCTCAAGGGAATTTGAAGCATTTTTATTGTGAATTGGTGACATAATTGTGTGTTTAGATGGATGAGTAGTTATTAAAAAGATATTTTGAATTGATGATCCGCTCGCTTGGGAATTACGTTAACTAGTTAGTAAACTAGTTAACTGGTTTAGTTTCATTAGTAAGTTAGTTATCCAAAAAGAACCTTGGTCTACTGTCACCGCTCCAATGATAATCATCCTGATATCATCCGGATTCAGCCAGTTTTCAAATTATCTGACTGCTTTTCGACACTCGTATGACCACCAACAATTGAAAATCCAGACAACAGCGTCTAGCGTATTGCTCCCAGACATGCGCACCGTACAAGTCTTTTCAGGCAGCTCACACCCTGCCTTGACAGAAGCTATCTGCGAACGTCTAGGAACTGTTCCAGCTCAGTGTGAGCTGCGCAAGTTCAGCAATGGAGAAACAAGCGTCAATATAGGTGTTTCCGTGCGAAACCAGGATGTCTTCATTGTCCAGAGCGGGAGCGCCAAAATCAACGACAGCGTTATGGAGTTACTGATCATGATTTCTGCCTGCAAAGGGGGTTCTGCTAAGTCTATTACTGGTATGTAGATCTTGCATCTATACTCCTCCATAACTACACGACTATATCTCCCCGGCTTGAACTGTACCCTGTGCCCCTGCTAACATCTTTTGTTTTTGTTACAGCTGTGATGCCGTAGGTTACTGCCTTCTCTTCCCCACTCAATCCCAATACTGCTGACACTCCAGAGTTACTTCCCGTACTCTCGTCAATCGAAGAAGAAAAGTCATCGTGGCTCTATAACAGCACGGATGTTGGCCAATCTACTCACTGTGGCTGGTGTGGATCATATAATTACAGTGGATTTACATGTATGGACATTCTCTTATTTGGGAAATTTTATCTTTTGGATTCGTTTCCCTTTATTTTATTTTATTTTTTGGTCCTAACAGTATTGATACCAGGCGTCTCAAATGCAAGGATTTTTCGGGAAACCCGTCGATAACCTCTTTGCTGAGCCCCTAATTGCGCGCTGGATTCGAATGAACGTACCTCGTTGGAACGAAGCGGTTGTAGTCACCAAAAATGCCGGAGGAAGTAAAAGGGTTACGTCCTTGGCTGATTCTCTGAAACTGAACTTTGGCATCGTGAACACAGACCGGAGGCGTGGCAATAAGAACGGGGGGGTTTCAGGCAGCACCACATTTTTCGATTCTCTTGAACATGGTCTTCCCACATCGCGAGATGAATTGGTCCCTGTGGATCATGATAGCAAATCCGAATATCCGCAGCTGCAGCCTTCTTCGACCGCCGCTCTCGTACAACCATCCCAGCCTACCGTCTCTCCCAGCCCGTTGGCTCAAGAAACCTCCGCTAACGAAACTGAGGCGCAGTCATCAAAGTCCACCCGTTCGCTTAGCCCGGCTCAGCATGCTGAAGCATCGCTCTCTGCCCGACGTCTTTCTGAGCAAGAGGCTGCGTTTGAATACACAGATGAGCGCGCAAAAGAAGTTATTACAGGTAGACTAGTACAGGGACATATTGTAGACGATGACTACCATTCACCCATCCTCTCGTCTTCTGCTTCTGTTACTAACCTTCATACGGACCGCAATGGCACTGAGTCCTCAGAACCACCCACTCAGGATCCCATGACGCTTTCCTTTATATCCACAACGTCGTCTTTCCAACCTGACCATGCTCTTGGGGGCTCTTTTGATGCTGCTGTTTCTTCTGATGAAGAAGACAATAAACAAGAAATGTCCACGGGAGAAAGGACGATAACCCTTGTTGGTGATGTCAAGGACAAGACAGTTTTAATCGTGGATGATATGATTGATAAGTGCCTCTCATGGATCGCTGCTGCAGAAACAGTTGTGAAGAAAGGAGGAGCTAAAAAGGTCTATTGCATTGCCACACACGGCCTGTTTGGTATTGAGTCACTGCAGGAGATGGAATCCTGCGAGTGCATTGATTACATTGTAGTCACGAATTCGTTCCCAATTCCCACGAAATCGAAGGAGTTGAAAAAGTTAATTGTTATTGATTTATCAGCGCTCTTATCAGAAAGCATAAGACGTCACCATTATGGAGAGAGGTTGGTCTTTGCTAATTCACGGAATAACTCTTTTCTTTCTTTTCTTTTCTTTTTCCCCCTCCCCTCCCCCCCCTCCTCTTACCTATTGTAATCGCTGACTGACTGATATTCACCAGTATCTCCGCTCTTTTCCAAAATCACGATTAGCCATCGTGGGGTTACCTTTTGCGCACTCCGTTTCTGCATCCGTCTTTACATAGATGATGTAGCCTATCACCACCCGGGTTTGCCACCTACCGGCCGTGTCAGGCGTCCAGCTAAATGGTCTAGATTTATTTTTTTGCTTTCTGGGCGTTATCTCCTGACAACATGCTCTTTCTAGTTATGCGGTTTGTGTTCAGATGACAGTTCTGCTATCTCGGGCCGCTACGTAAACTCTTTCAATTAAGTTATGTATAATTCTGTATATCAATTCCACGTATCCATTACTTTACCCCACCAAACTCACTCCACAAACCCTCCCCTCCATCTCATCTATTACCATATGCCTTTTAGGGACAAAATAGCACGCAAGCAAAGTGGTTTTGATGTCCATAATACACCGATGGTCACTTCGTTCATACTCAAGACGTGACCGAACTCTCCAGACGGCACGGCACGAAGCGAGAGTTGCAATTTCTCGCCTCCTGTTTTTGAAAGATTCTTGTTTCACTTCTATTGATTGGCATCAGAGCAACCAACCATGGTATCTTTTCAGTTTCGCAACCGATTTCCAACCCTTTCGCATGCATGCATGCATGCATGCTGTTCACAATTTCCCTTATGCGATGTGATGTACGTGCTTTTCCACACGACCGTGGCGAGGATTTTTTCAGAAAAAGAAAATCATGAAATTAATACCAACGATGCAGAACCGTGAAAGGGTACTGCAAGGACATCTGGCAAGAAAAAATGGGTTATTTATATACCTATAACTTTTCTTGATATTCCCACAAAGATTGTTCTTAACGGAGCGTTGGCAGATCAAACCAAATGCCGATCCAATTCTTTTCTTTTTATGAGGAACAGTATTGGGGCTAGGAATGGAGACGGCATGCACGACTCAGACTTTTCCCCTTAGAGGAATTCCTCTGTTGCGGCTTTTTATCGCTTTTTGCCTCGTTCTCTACTTTCTCCTTTCTATTCTCCAATTTCACTCCTGCCTTCACTTCTCCTCTTTGGAACTTTTTTCTTCGCCTTTCGCTTTTACCTGAATATCCCTGTTCATGTTCTATGAGTTGGGGACGATCGGGGGGAGAATTGCGGGGAATTAAATCACAAAGGGCTGGGTTGGTTTGGGATGAGGAATGGGGCTGTGGAGGGAGCAAAGAACAAGGATGGCTGTAACTCGATTTGTTTTATACCCAGTTGAAGAAGTTTGAACGTTCATCTTAGATATTGTATCTCGTCCTGTCTCCGACATTACTCTTCGATTCTTACATTTTGATTTTATCCTAAGTCATATACTTCTATGTACTTCAGTAGATGGAAGGGCTACGTTTTTGTTATAACGGATTGCTTTACCTATTCCATCTGTTGCTTCTTCTGATGATATGTACTTGAACCTTCCGGTTTCTTGCTATTTCCGCAGTCTAAAATGCCGAACGCATCTAATATTATTCTTGCAACCCTGCAATTAAATCAGGAGCGAAAGAGCCGAAACAAAAGGATATCCTTGCCTTGAATAAAATAATTTGTTTCCAACATGTGTATGTATGGTGCCATTGCGTTCGTCACCCTGCAGCTTTTTGTCCAGCTTTCCCCTCCTTTTCAAATAATTGCCTTATGTTGCGGCAACTGGTGTCGGTGAAGCTTTTAGCAACGAAATAACTTGATTAAGTCAATGCATCGGGTAGTAAAGGGTTAGACACAAAAAAGAAAGCCGGGGAGGACAATAGAGGGAAGAAGACCACAAAAATAGTAATTGATATCTGCTCGCCACTTTGCCATTTCCATTCTCTTCTTGATTTGAGCCAAGTTCAACAGATGGACCGTGCCTTGAGTTTGAACTAGTAAATAAATAAGACAATGCATGGACCACATGGGGGAAAAAGCAACGTGCAGCCTCTGGTGCCACAATTCATTCAGTCCCGTGGGATGACGAGACCCACTGGCTCATGGCTTCCATTAGTTATTGCTTGGTCTGAGACTCTGAGCTGGACGCAAGAGCTGCCCTCCAATGCGAGTCGCGTCAACTTGCTGTTAATCAGGATGACATTGAGGAGGAACGATGTTCCTCTCTCGTTTTCCATACCTATGTTCTAGTAGCTTGACATGAAAATTGTGGAGCAAAAATCTTAAACTAGCGAAGTTGGTATTAATGTATTCTTCTTTTAGACCTAAAGCTGGAAGGAGGGGTTTTTGATCACCATACCATCGTGCACTCACACTGATTGATATAAGATATTCGTATCCATGACTGCTATTCTTGCGGTCTTCTTCTGAAGCTGATTTGGGCTGCAATATGGCTGGATAGGTATTTCCAGCAAATGGAGGAGAGTTCAAATGGCAGGTTATCCCCAAAGCTCTATGTTTGGACGCTTTGGGAGACCGAGACCAAGTTATGTTCATGAAGGTGCACGTAGTCTGCAGGACATATCGTCACAGCCCTGATAGTATCATTTTTTGGGGAGAATGAACATTGCTAGGGGTTGTTCTCAACAAATGAAATTCCTGGTAGAAAAACAAGGCGTCATCTTGCCAACGAACCAAAATAAAAGGGGGTGGATAAAAAGGAAAAAGGAAGAAAGCGAAGCATAGAGCAAAGAGTGTTACGAAGCACGTAGATGGAAAGCTCAAACAAAAATAACATCAAAGTTGAGCGGTGGCTCATTTAGGCAGACCAGGCAAGGCCGCATAGCCGCGCTATGACTCCCATCATCCCATGAGGCACGCGTCGAATCTAATGTGGACTTTTTTGCATGGGTGGCGTTAAATTACGCCAGCACTGAATCGGAAGGCGGGTATCTTGCCAGCACTGCATCGTGGCGCAAAAAGCTAAAAAATTTGTGATTGGGTTGGCATGCGGTCGGCATGCTGGCCGGATGATAGACATCGATCGCAGCAAGCTTTTCAGCTTTGGAAAGCTTGGGTGAGAGGAGCCCGGGCGTCAAGGCGTTGCTGAACATGTGCACATGGAGCTATTTTGAAAGGCGTTTAATTAAAGACATCCCATTATATTCACTGTTCACTCGGACCGTTTTCCCTCGAACGTTGAATGCGGCCATATCTCGATGAGTTTTCACAGGCTGGACCATAAATAGGAGCAGTTAGGCTGGCAAATAGCAAATTCAGATGACCCATGCGGGGTTCATGACGATATGAGATTGGTCTTCACATCGAAGCTTTGATTGGTTGGGCGTAAATCAGGAATTTCTGAGCTGGCTGACGCAGGGAGGCAGAATCCAGTGGAGAACAGATCTTTTCCAGCTCGCACAGGCCCCGATAGGGGCTTTCGAGTTCACATTCTCCAGATCGATTTGATTCGGTACATTGTAGACGGTCTGGGCCAAAGGCTTGATTTAGGCCAGCTAAAGGGATCAACACTCTAGAGATTGAGTTAGATCAGGTTAATGGGCGAAAAAGAACCTGTATCCCGATCCTTTTTTCTTTTGTTTTCTTTTTGGATTCCGCAATGCAATCATCTTGTTCCCTGCTCTCCTTGATTGGGGCCAGATTAGAAATACATTCGAAGGCAACAATCAGGTTGATGTCTTTTGTTATCTGCGAGTGAGCCATGTGCCCGATTTCGATTCTCCTCGCATGATAGAGGGTTGATTTTGCATCAATGGTTGACAGGAAGATTTGTTATCGGGTTCGAAAATATAACATAATTTCACAGCGGAGAATGTCGGCGCAAGTTGGGCTTTCCAGCAATGACTGCTATTATGCTCTCTCCCCCCCCCCTCCCCCCACCACAATTCATGATAGCTATTTTTAGTTATTTGACCTCGTATCCTTAACAAGAGCCTTATCATTATCCATTTTGCAGTCCACCTAGAGCTTGCATATCCTGCCAATTGACAAATGGAACCATGTACCCTTGATGTGAGAGATTTCGCTGTGACGCCTGTTGTGGGGGCAAGTTCAGGGTAGCCAGAATTGGTTTCAGTCACCGGATTTCCTAGAAAAACTCCAGATTGTTGGAGTGCTCAGACATACCGCTCTCGTATTTAAAGTGGATTGACTAACAAAGCCTGAACTACTAAATAACCTTCACGGCAAGTCTTTCGTAGTCTCTGGAAACTTTGTTTGATCGATATATTCCACCCAGGGAACGTAAACAGCCAACGAATAATATCACGAGTTGGAAGCCATTGTATGCCGCTGCATATTGTCGGGTGGATAGTTAATATTACCTTCCTAGGAGCTGCTCAGCGGAGCAATGGCGGCCAGTTACCATGTTACCAGTAGGGGACCCCTGCAGGCCTCGCGCGTCGTCTAAGGGTCGTTCATGGCATGCGCGCTCGCCCAACTGACTGCGGTGCGGGATGCAGACAAAAAAGGAGAGAGGAGGGCCGTCTACATACCAAGATATTGATGGTGACGAGGTATTTATGGTCAGGACCGATTGTGGAGCTCCACTACGACTCTGTGCGCTTGAGTGAAGATCTTGTGAAGTTTCCTTGCTGAGCTGCTCAGGCCGCGTGAATCTAGAAGCGGGAATAATAGAGAAAGCTGGTGAAGGGAAGAATTTCTCAGAGAGAGAGCATGGTCGGCATTCGCTGATTGACTTGGGGAATTAGATATTTGATGATGTGTCCCATTTCCTATAGTTACGTGACCACGTCTCCCTGAGCTGAGAAGAGCTCTAGATAAAGACAACCACCTCCAAGATTTGGCACAAGCCAGAAATCCAATTGCGGTTCCCGTTGACACAATATCTTTATAAACACATAAGCCTTGGAGCGAGGCGCGCGCAGGCCACACAGCCGCCTTCGCCTGTTGGCAAGCGATTTTGGCGACGCTAGCAGGGCACCGAAACCTGGGAGGTCAATTTTGACGACATGAGCCACCTTGTAGCCAGGTAAACCTGCAAGAGCTCTTCCTGAGTTGCTGGCCCTCAGGCAGGGCGCGCGCCATGTCAGATGCCACTGATCGTTCCTGGCGTGATAACCTCGGTGATGCTGAGCGAACGATAACTAGTTAGTTTAACTAACTTCTCTCGTGAAAGCAAAAGCAAAAGCAAAAGCAAAAGCAAAAGCAAAGCAAAAGCAAAAGCAAAGCAAAGCCAAACACAGGGCTAGCCGTGTGTAGAAGCACCCGGCGGATGGGGTCGGAACAATCGCATCGTAATTGGCAGAGTTGCTGGATGAGCCTGGTCACCCAATCAGGAAATGCACGGCTGGTTCCGCCTCACGTTCTGTAGTTATGGGCGGTAACTAGTTATCAACAGCTTCTCACTTCCCTTCTTTGTCACCACGGAGGACTCGTTTTTGAAGCCCAACGAGCCTGTGATAACACTAATGATTGTGGTTTCAACGACGGAAGAAGAGAGAGGGGAGGAGGAGACGGTGAAAGCAGCAGCAGAAAGAATAGACAAGGGCTAAGTAGGAGCCGGAAGGCAGAGACTCAATGAGACTGGTCAAGTTGCGGTATCAGTTTGGCTCTATCATAGCGCACGCTAAGATTATCTAACACCCCGCCGTCGCCTATTTAAAAAGGGTCCTCTCACTGGCCAGTCCCAAGTCCAGAGAAGGTGTTGTCCCAGTCTCCTGGTTCGTGGGCTGCAGTTCTATCAAGTGGGCAGATCAAGCCTACAGTGCCTGGACGCGCTTCAGACCGCAGATAGTTCCCAAAATGTGATAGTTACTGCCAAGTGAGGTATGGGGCACCGTGATCTCAGAATCTTTCCTTCTGGCCAGAGACGGGTTGTTTCTTGCAACTCTTGCGGTTGTCACTTGTATCGTGCGAGTCCAGTGGCTTCACCGAATTTGCTAGAGTTTGTGGGCATGATCAACCATGGATGGCGCCGTCGAGGTATTTCATTCAAACAAAAACTCTATCTAGGACCGAACGGCTGCCCTGAAATTTGATCAATGATAGCTTGCTTGCGCTTCCCATGCGATTCCCTTCTGAATCCCAATGATCGCTATAAAAAATGGGCATATTCCTTCACTTTGATTTTGCTTACTTCTTTCCAAGCGCCAATTGTATCGGCAGCAACTTTCCACCTCAAGATAGACACTTTCATTATCCGTGATCAGTTGTTTCACATTGGGCTTCATGTTCATTCTCTGGCATCTTGCCCAACAATTGACGATCGGGGAGTTACGCAATAGAGGAGGAAAGACAGAGACAGAGATTCAGTATTTACGCTGCTGGATTTAATCTATTTGATCTCTGGAAAACATTCTCTGAAAGCCGTCAACTGTTTGACAGTTTTTCTCCCGGATTTTACTGTCACACCAACTGTCTCTGTTGGCTCCTACCGATCAATATCTTCAAGAACAATCGATTCCACCGCCAAAGATCAGTTCTTCGTGATCATCGAATTCATCTCCTTCCTACGGGTAATACTCCGCCAAAATATCACTTCCTCAAATACATCTTCGAACAACCATCTCTAGTTTTGGCACAACATATTCAAGCTCACTTCCCAATCTCCTCGATCCAGCGTTGGTGAATAAGAATATTATTTGTTCGTGCGCCATAAATCCCAAATCTGCTTCCCCTTCCTGCAGTTCTCAGCCGCCTCGTCTTCGTTGGAATCCCTCAAGACTGGAACGACCCACAAAACTAGGTTGACTAGCCTATAGGGACACAGCAACGAGACCCGAAGACCGGAGCGTCGGGAATTCTGGCCCTGCAGAGTGACCCATCGAATCGAAAAAACAACGATTCGTCTGCTGCGACAAACCACGCGATCTAATAGTCCAATAATCGTGCTTGTTAAACAAAAATCCGAAATCTGATCACCTATCAGCTTTCCCCAACAAAAAAACTCCCAAACAATCCCAACCAGGAGCTAGTAGCGGCTTGGCTATAGCCAGGTACAAATTACACATATCTCAAACGATGGCCTGTCCTCACCATTGGGCGTTGATTCAGAGCCCAGTTGGTGGACTCATGCAATGGTATTGTCACTTTTGCACTTCTGGGCCATTTATTGCTGCCTGGCAGTGTAAACTCTGTCTTGCGGTTAAATGCAATAATTGCCATCAAAAACAACAAATGAGATTCATTATGGTTAACTGACCAGCCAGCTAGAGAGGACTTGACTATTTTTAAGGGCCTGTTTTCCTCTGTCCTCATGAATTCAGCATGTTTTTCCTACCTTAAGACACTGACCATTTTTTCTTATTTCTTCCCATTCTTATTTCCATGTTTCTTTCCTTATTTCCTTCATTTTTACCCACTCATTTATTGTTCATTTTCCATTTTTCCCTTTTTTTTCTTATTTTTATTTTTTTGGAGGGAGGATTTCGCATTGCAGCGAAGATCATAACGTGGAGGTGTGGATTTAATTAGCTTTTCTAATTTCCCTCGTACCAACTAACGCTAGTTTACTCCTTGCTTGCTTACTATTGTTATTATTATCATTTTTGGTGCTAAGTTGACCAGGTCGACTGAACACAAGCATGATAACAATTAATAATGGATAATATATGCATGTCATAAACGAATTCTGGAGTCTGAGACCACGCTATGTTAGATCCATGTTTCGTTGGGAACAAGCCAGCCTAGAGTTCTATATTCTCGGAAAGCAAAGCATCGGAACTGATGTAAGAAGGAAGGGCGCAGGAGCTCGGGGGGGAGACGTTCATTGTGCATGAAGTAAGTGGAAACATCATGTCCTTCGTCCCAAGTGTTTGTTGTATGTATTGTATATATATATACAGTAGTACACTTGAAGTTCTTTATGACCCAGTTTCCGCATATCATCAGGGTTTGCTTGATATTCTCCTGCTTACAGGATTGTAACACTCCATCCTGTAATTAGATAAATAAATAACTTGTTGTGAGAGTGATCGCACTGACAAACACCCTCCTAGCAATCAAACAGCCAACACTTCTCAAATGCCTCTTTGATCTTCATCACTTTTCAAGTATCTCCACATGGTATGCACCTTTACCTCCTTCAGTTCTGTCATCAGAGCCTCATAACTAATCCCCTTTTCCGGCCACAGATCTCCAAGCTTCTCTTTGGCTATATTCATCATCACCCTCGACATCTTTTTCAATCTCTACAACCTCTTCAGCTGAGAATTGAAGGGAAAACTCGGTGACTGAGGACCATTCATCCCAAGCATCGAACAGTAACGCTCGAAAGTGAGCTTCATCAAAAACAGAGATGCTCTGAGCAAGATTGAGTAAATGGCCAGCCGTGGAATTGCGAAATTGAAATGCCTTGTACTGGTCAGGATTTTTTACCTTTCACCATCATCCGCCATGCCACCATGATCACCCAATCATGGTATGATTGTGAATCTATGTTTTGTTGTGATCCAAGTCTCAATAAGAGATGAGAAATTTTCATGAAGTCTATGTCAGTCAACAACGGATTGAGTGATATGATAGGTATATACCTAGTCTAATCTTTCAATCAGTCCAAAACAATGACATCCAAACAATGGGATCTTTTCTCAGGCATCAATGCATTAAGGGCCAGATTTCAGGGGAACACCTATCCAACTAATTATTCTCAACTGAGTTTGAAACAGCTGTCCATTCAAGTCGCAAAATGCTGGATTCATTTAACAGACTATTCCAGCAAAAGCATGGTGAAATATATCCCAGCTGGTTTCTGGCTTGCTTATTCCCTGCGAAGCCCAGGAATAGCGCGATAGTTAACCGATTGGATGTCGCGGAATAACAACAGTCTCATTTAGAGCCTGCCGGAACTCAGCCATACCTGAAGGAAGCCAGGGGCAACAACAGTGATAGCCGTGAGCCTTGATTATAAATATGGGAGCTCCCATGAGTCTGATTTCAATCCTGATCATTTGAACAAGCTATATATGACTATCCAATCACAGTATATTTGCTCTAATCCCAGAAGTTCCCGTCCTCGTTCCTTATATCGAACACGTCTCTAGACGCTGGAACAGCGAACCATCTTTGTAAGGTAAGGAAGGTTAGCCTTGCTATATTCACTGAAACTAACAAGTTGATAGAAACAGCGATTGCCAGCGAGGTTGGGAACTGACATCATCCACAACCATGTCCCGTGGGGAGCCCTGGGACAAGGGCTGCAACCACAAATTCTGGCGATAATGACCAGAACATCGGAAGTAAAATCGACTGGAGAGATTAATAGAGTCGCAAAAAACTCTACCTGTAAGAGGATGGCAGGAAAAAAATTCTCACCATGTTTGGTCATACAACAACATCAAAAATTAAAGAGAACCCCACAGAAGAGGGACAAAATAGGACAGTGAAGAGTCCTTTTCCGACTTAGAGGGTATTATGGAAGATCCCTAATCTGCTGTTTCGTGAGACGGTCGATTGGAACGGAAAATCATGAGATTTATGGTGATCGAAATATCGCCCGTTGCAGCGCTTCTCTATTCTGTCGTCTTCCTTAACATTTGTCCCGATCACTTCCCCTCCCCCAAACCCGAGGAATGCGCATACATAACTCCCTATGGTACTCCATACGGCATACGACCGACTATGTAACTCTCCGTAAACAGTAAATTATCCTCTCCTGGGCTGAACTGGCTCAACTACAGGGACATGGTACTTCGTACATAGCGACATGCCACACGTTTTCCTCACGTCTGTGGGACGAATAATTTAGCACCGATCTCGTTGGATTTTTGACTGTGGTCTTGAACCGTGTCATTTCCTTTACCAACTATTTGGTAGTTTCCGTCCGCTCTATAAATCATCCATTACCTAGCCCGTGATCCGCATTTAGTTGGCTGTATTATTTGGAAGAGCAGCTTACCTTTGTTTCACTACCTCATACCCTCATCCAGGGGGGAAAACATCAAGTTGAAACATCTAAATTTAACAACGAGCCTATAATGGAGAATGAACAAGAAGAGGACGTCGTCCTTTATGATGATATAAAAGTACGTCTGGTCATCCCAGTGAGAGGCCGCAAACTCTAGGCAGGGAATCCAGTCAACCTTTTAACACTGAATGAACTTTTCCATCATCCCAGCTCTGCACGGACGACTTGGATATTCGGTCAAACGCCGAATCGATCGAGTAACTGCATATCCGCGTCCTGTAAGAAGTGTCATGCATGTATTATTATTACTCTGCCGGATCCTGGAGTAGAATGAGAATTTAAGCATTATTCTTGATGTGAAAGGATCAATCTTTGAGACTATGGGCCTTTACAGGTTTATTAGTTGAGCCAGTGGCCGTCTGAGGCAACAGGGCTGACCCTCCCCAGCCTATCATGGAAATGTTCACGAAAGCCTTCAGCTTAACATAATCCACAAGTGAGTGAGACACTAAAATTGAATCTCTCGATTTAACCCAAGCTATCCACTTCCAACAACAAATAACTATATAAATTTAATTAGAAATAGGATTATGGCAGCTTCTTCTAGGGTGCTCTACAGTATGGCATTTTGTGCAGTGTGGTGGAGCCTGTAATTGTGGCATAGGCTCTGGGATCAGGGCCTCCGCGGTGGGTTTAACTGGCTGTTCAACAGGTGCTGCAGGTTGAATAATGAGACCTTGAGCTTACACCCTAGTTAGGCCTCATTGATGTTGAATCTGATGTGTAGATCTCTTCCATTTTTGCTTCTCTATCTCATTGGCATTGAATATATTCCTGATATTGCTTCTTCGTAATAGTGACACTGACCATCTCATATTCACAAGCTTTAATAATCTCATCAAATTCTTTCATTAAGTCATAAGAGGCATCAAGGCCTTGCATCATAAGACCCTTGATCTTATCCACCTACTTGTGTAATTGACAGGGGTTTCTAGGTGATTGTCGGATCCAGGATGACTGAGAGTTGCTGGATTGACTAGCTGAAGGGGAAGATGTCTGATCAAATTCTGAGGTAAAATGACTGCCATGCCCATCCAGAATAAGAAGTAGATCAGTGCCAATCCTATGAGGATTGGTAATAGAGATCAACAATCATATACATCTTGTAACCTCAATTTCATCTGTAGTCCAGTCATTAGGACTTAACATCTTAAGTCTCCAGCCGTTTGACAGCTCATCAAACCAGCCTTTCTGTAGAGTCTGATCCTTTAAGAATCATGTATGGGGGTAAGGCTCAGCCTGATGCGTTGACTGACTCAATAGCAGTCACTCATTCTTGATTTCCAGGTTGTAACAGCTTGCAATCTCATGAATAGAGCCTTTTTCTTCCTTTTTAAAAGCAGATATTGCTAGTCCAAGCCTTCCCCCCCTCTCAATAGAATTTTGAAGAATCTTTCATTTGAATTGGTGGCATAATTGCGCGTTAAAGAGTAGGGAATTTTTAATTAGTAGGTAAAAAAAGTTGTCTCTCACTCACTTGTGGTTTTACATTGACAACCTTGTCAATAATATCATCACATCTGGTAAGCTGAACAGGGGACTAAAGATGCCCCTGAGGCAGTGACATTGTGCTAAAAATAATAACTAGTCATTGGCTGAGCATGGCTGGATGAAGCTCATTTCACTTGGACTAAGCAAGAATATCTGTGTGAAATTCCAAAAGGAGAGAATACGTTTCTTTTCTTTTTTCTCAAGCTTCTGGTACAGATAACGATACAGTCGACTGGGGGAACTTAGTTAACTTAAACTGGCCAACAAAGCTACGTCTCGGGTGGCGCCCTACAGAGAGAGTATGATAGCTTGTGCACCCATCCTTGATTGCCATCTTCCAGTGGTTTAATGAAAAACATTTGAGAGGGTATGATAAAGCGTCAATACCCAAAACTATTACAACATCCCTTGTTCTCGTTTTCCATCAGCTACTCCCTAAACTAACTATTAGCTGGTAGTGGGAATTTTGATGTAACAAGGTAACTGGCTGCTGATCCCTTAACCGTAGAGTTTCCACCTTGGAACTCCGTGCGAGGCGTTTCAGCAGCTCAGGTAAACTACTGTGACGAAGACTTGGCAGCTCCCTTCCTGACCCTTTTACTCATGGTTATATCGTTTGGTCCAATATCAATCGCCCTTTTCGTCGCTGTTGCATCCGCTCTTTACTACATCGGGGCCCGGTTTCTCCATGCTCGCCTGTCATGCCGGAATCTTGTACATCTATCATCCCTCTTCATGTCCCATCCCAATCAACATCCTGTTTCAACCATAGTGAAATAGCTCTAACTTTGCAAATAGCCCCAACCACCGCATAGCTTCTGGTTCGGACATATACTTGTGGCTGCCAAAGTATCGAAGTCATACCCTTCCAATTCCTGTATTCATCATCTGCTCATTACCATCTCGCGCGAATACAACCTGCCAGACGTATTTTACCTAGATCTCTGGCCTTTTGCATATCCCATGGTAATACTTGGTGCCCCCGAGCTCGCTGCCCAAGTGACTACAGAGCAGGCATTCCCGAAGGACCCTGTGGTGAACGAGTTCCTTAGCCCATTCTTGGGGAAGAGCTCAATAATATCTGTGAATGGCGCGAAATGGAAGGCTTTGCACTCTATCTTTGCTCCTGCATTTTCTCCGGCTTATGTTCGTACGTTGACGGATGGTATGGTCGATGAAGTTCTACTATACTACAATAAGTTAGCCAAATTTGCAAGGTCCAGGGAAGTATTTTCGATGTCAAATATCAACGTCGATCTGACAATCAATGTGATTGGACGTGTCGTGTTCGACAGCCCGTTTCATAGTAAGGAAGGGCATGATTTCGTATCAACCTTTAGAGCTGGTCTGGACTATGTTTTCGAGGGAGGCCATATTGGCCGACGGTTACTGTACGCGATCCCAACGTGGAGAATGGTGCGAAAAGTTGATCGATATGTAGAGAAGAAGGTGATCACTTGTTTTGATAAGATGAAGAAGGAGGGATCGTCCGTCAAGAAATCAAAAACTATTCTGGATTTGGTTCTTAAACAGAAGCTAGATAAACAGGAGGACATCGTCGGCGATAGGGACTTCATGGAGATGGCAATTTCGAAGTATCTAACCTACCCTTTTTTTTTTTAAGATCGACTTCTATGTACCCCTTTCAATATCCCGTTTGTTACGTGTTTCCACTTTGCTAATATAGAGATGACTGAAGTATCAAATCATTTCTGGCTGCTGGACACGAAACTACAGCCCATACTCTCGGAGTAAGAGAATGCAATTGATAGAAAAGAGCTCCCGACAAAGATTAAAACCGCTGACATCTCCTTTCCTATGTAGTATATTTTTATGCTTCTATCCAAACACCCTGATGCACTGCAGAAAGCTCGCTTGGAGCATGATCAAGTGTTTGATCCAGATTTCAAACGCACAGTGGAGCTCATAAGGGCACATCCCGAGAGACTCTATGACCTCCATTACACGACTGGCATCATCAAGGAATCATTAAGACTTTTCCCTATTGGCAGTGCCGCCAGAACCAGCGCCAAGGGGTAAGATGAAACTCCCTGAAGCTTTTTTTGATTTTTTAATGTTTTTTATTTTTAATTTTTTAATTTTTAATTTTTTTGTCATATTACAATGCTAATCTCATTTTTCGTTTATGCTAGCCTCCATGTCATGTACGAAGGTAAAAAGCTCCCATTGACAGACCAGATAATTCTAGTCTGTAACATGATAATCCATTACAACCCAGAAATATTCCCTTCGCCCGGCGACTTCCAACCAGAGCGTTTCACAACACAGATAGTTCCAAAAGACGCTTGGCGTCCATTTGAACGCGGCTTGCGGCGCTGCATTGGCCAGGACCTGGCTATGATGGAGATGCGCATGGTGCTGTTGATCGTTCTGCGTAGCTTCGACTTTGAAACGCTGGGGACCAACGAGCGCAAATACCCAGCGGCCACGTATACTAACCTACATACCATATTTGGTGACCTTGTATATCAACGGCAGTCGCTTACAGCGAGGCCACTCGGTAACCAAGACATGAAGGTGAAGTTTGCACGGGATATGAGAAACTCTTAAAAGAGGCGGGTATGCAGGAGGAAACGTGGACATTGATATAAGGAGCTACATTCTCTCCAAATGAGAGAAATCAGTTGACTAGAGTGGATGAGTTGTCTAGGACAAATATTATTGCACTATTCGTTTGTGGATATAGTTATGGTTTGTTACAGTAATAAATAATTTTTATCTTGCAGGATTGTGTAAAACTCAATTCTGTCTCTCAATAAGCAATGGGGATATCCGTGATTGCGACGATGAAACTGCGATTGAAGTGAATAATGACACTATAAACGACCCCCAATTTTCATCGAGACAACTTCAACCATTTCTTCTTTCTTAACCAACTGCACATGGGAGCAATGAAAATGACGAATAAACCAATAAACAAACAAAATATACTTGATAAGAACAGATACTTTGACTAGCTATGGATACTTCACGGAATATCTATAAAAATGATGTGGACTTTGCTGCGCTCGCGCTTCAGTATCCAGATTTTGCCAAACAGTGAGTGCTAGTTGCATATCATCAGCTGAAAAGATTGTGCTCCGTACATACACAAACGATTAAGAGCAAGAATACACCATAATTACATCCGTTGGGACTCTGATGCTGGATGACATTGACATGATAGATCAACAGCCTGAAGCAGAATAATCAACTCGATTTCTCCAATCCGGACGCCGTCCAGTCAGTATGTCCGTTCTTGGTGTAAATTGCCGTGCCATGAGGGCTGGTATACTGATGCCATTCATCCGCCAGACAACTGACGAAGAGCCTCCTGAAAAGAGATTTTGGCTTGAATGTCGACCTGCCTGACGATCGACTCTGCCCCGCTGTACGTTCGATATTATTTTTTCACTATGCCAGGGTCGGCGCGGGGAAATTTGTCCACCGTGCCCGGCTGTGGGACATTATGATTGCTAATGTCCGGGTGCAACTAGGTTCCTAATCGGTGAGTTTTTTACATTTTCCATGTGTTTGAATCCCTCCAATTATTGCACGGATGCTGGCCATTACCTTTGAAAATCGCGCCCCATATGCTAACGTGCGGCCCCTGGTTCTGGAAGCCTCAATTACATCCTCTGGCTTCAAGATCTCATCGATTTTACGACCGAAAACTATTCTGACGTCTACGATCAGGAAAGGGTTGTTTATGGGCTCGACATGTGAGTTACATTATCAGTGGAAGATAGGAGATATTTCCAAGCAAATATCATATGAAAAAGTAAATCATCTCTGCTAAATCTCCTGGATGATAAAATATACAGAGGAACCGGTGCTAGTTGCATCTATCCGCTTCTTGGATGTGCCCTAAGGCCAAGATGGAGATTTGCAGCTACGGGTATGTTATTCTCCCTCATGTGTTGAAATATCACTCGACTAACTATGTGGAAAATCCCAAGATATCGATTCAAAAAATCTCAAATATGCGCGGGATAATGTGAAGAAGAACGAGCTTGACTCCCGTATTCACGTTATTGAAACTACTAGCTCCTGCCCACTGATTCCATTTCAGGATATCAATATCCCTCAAGCGTAAGGGCCTTTTTTCTTTCTCCCTCTCTTGTGAGTACGTAGAACGGAAATTATGCTTACGGTAGTTGACTGATTAGGAGGAGTCGACTGGACTTCACCATGTGCAATCCACCATTCTATGAATCTCGCGAGGAACTGATATCGGCTGCTAGGGCGAAGCAAAGGCCTCCTTTCTCAGTAGGTATTTTATAGGTCGTTTGTTCAAGAGCAAGCAGAGGCCTATAGATATAGGCCCTTCGGATTGTGCAAATGCCATAAACTATTTACAGCATTTATTAGCGCTATGAACTGACACAATCTATATCCAGGCATGCACTGGTGCGGAGGTAGAAATGATTACAACAGGCGGGGAAGTCGAGTTCGTCACCCGCCTGATTAAGGAAAGCATGCAACTCCGTGACCGTGTACAGTGGTACACCTCTATGGTAGGGAAATTCAGCAGTGTCGCTACGCTTGTTAACACCTTGCATGACGAAGGGAATAAGAATTGGGCCATCGCGGAATTCGTCCAGGGAACGAAGACAAGAAGATGGGGAATCGGGTGGTCTTGGATGGATTACCGACCTTCGACGGTGAGTCTTGCTCCTCCATTGCGCCAACCCATAGGATTCTAAGGCGTCGTCATATCATTGCCGCGAGATGATCAGCAGCCAGACAAATTAACCCCCAACGTCCAATCCTAACTTACGCAAATGCAGGATATTGCAAGACCCCGCGGCCAAAGTATCCCCAAACACCTCCTCCCCTTTCCATCCGAATTCACAATCTGCTGCCCACCGTCTACTTCACTATCCCGCACCATCGAAAAAATCAACTCTGCCCTCACGGTGCTCGACATGTCCTGGAACTGGAACACCAAAACTTCTACAGGCCTCGGCTTCGCGATGGGAAATGTCTGGTCTAGACATGCACGCCGGCAGAAAGAGAAAGAACAAGCTGTGGAAGTTGGGACGGCCCCGCGCACAGGTTCTGAGAATACTGCTGATACCACCAGGTATCATGAAGGTGAGGGCGGGCAGGGAACGGGTGACACACACGGTGATTTTATTCCTGGTGATCAAGATAAGGGGGCTAAGATTGGACTTAAAGTGTCAATGCGCAGGACGATGAAAGGGGAGATTAATGTGGTGGTGCGATGGGTGAAGGGGTTTGATTCAGTGGTTTTCGAGAGCTTTTGCGGGTTTTTGAAGAGGAAGGTTGAGGGGAGGTGAGGGGTTAAAAGTCTTTCAGGGCGTGGTGAGTCTACATGGGATGGGTATCAACTCAAAAATTAGAATGTATTACTATGTTGGAGTGACATGGACGACTTCCAAAAGCAGGCTGGCGCATTGTGCAAGCTTGTATTGTGGTGTTTCTATTCTACTCTTCATGTCAAATGAGGTAGTAATACAGCTTAGAATATCATATATCACCGGGATTTCTCCACCTCGTACACCCACCAATAAAATTGTGTTTGGAATGGTCAAGGATATCATAACGAGTTGGGTCTATATGAAGTAATCTATTAGGATATTCTAGAACGAGTTCATTGTAATCGACTCCAGTTTTCACGCATGAAATGGATTGACGTCTTCTACTTCCCAATTTCCATTTCCCGCTCTATAGCATATTCAGAGCGGTTTGAGTCGATATGGCTTTTTAAATGCAGGGCTAGCAGTGCCATGGGTACCTCATAAGCTGAGGCCCCATTGGTAGATATATTGGGCTTGGAAATTGAGATGCCAAGGAAGTCAGCGGACGAATACGATAGAAATTTGGTAAGTATTCCATCACATCCCGAAGACACACTGAGATCACTACATACCCCAGTGGACTGCGCTCGTCAAGCAAAGAACGGCGGACAATCAGAATACGTGAAGTGGCCACTGCAGTGAATTTCACGGTGAGGGGTCCATTGCTTTCGGTATTCGCGCCATATTTGGCTTCAGCAAAGCTCCAGTAACGCTATCAACACCATCAAACAAAGACAAACCAATCCCTGTCTTAGGATCCAATGTTCGGAAGTAGGGAACTTCTTTGATCGGCTTTCCCCAACATACTACCCATTTTTTATTTTCTGGATCCAGTGTCATCCGTGGTGTCACCAGAAGCACCCGCTCCCATAACGGAGTTATGAGTTTTCGTGTGATTATGTGCGGCCTTCCACGTACGTATGGTTCGAATGTGTGGCCCTTCTGGGGACCAAAGACCAGGAACTCAGCGTCAAGAGCGCTTTCGTCCTCATTTGTGACTAGTCGTTTCCGTCTCTTTGGCAGCGCCCATGGCTCCTTGCCAACTGCCAGATCGTGTAAGATGTTCCATTCCTGATCTGGAATGGGAGGGAGAATGCTTTTGATGATCATATTGTACCACTTTTCCGTAGCTTTTTGCTCCTTTCTCCTTGACACATGACCATCCCAGATACTCTTCTTTGGTTGCGGGATTTGCCGAACTACTGGCGTTACAGCGATATCTCGAACGCGGTGGTTTTCAATCTGGGACTTCATTAACGCAGATAGGGAGGGAATAGGCTCCCAATTAAGTGGACATGTCGGGGGGATAATAAATCGAAAGGGAATTTTGTTTGGAGCGGAATTCGGTACGAAGAATGGACGCGCCAGAACATGTCGTCGTCTTCCGAGTCGGCCATAGGACAACATTAAAACTCGTTGTAGAGGTTTCAAATATCCCTCGTTTGCTCGGGAGAGAAGGGAGAGGTGCTTTCTTGCCCGGCGTTCCAGGTAAAACTGGCCGTTGGGCCCAGTATACGAGTTTGGAACTACTCTTGGCCAGTATGCTCGATAGGTCTCGCGGACATATTTGGACATGTATTCGCGAGCAATTGGATCAGGGAGATAGGAAGATTCTCTGAGAAGTGCTCTGTAGACATGGCGCCAATGAGGAATCTGGGGAGGCGGCAGCGACATGATTATGCCCACATGCCTCAGATTCTGGTATGAAACCGCAAATCCCGACGTAAAGATAGCGCCAATGCCTTATATTACTGTTCTTCCGGCGAGAAGAGAATATGAACCCGGGCTTACGGGGTCAAGGATTTCCCGATTGAGTTTAACGCGTTCAGTGACCGAGGGCTGACTAACCATGCTGAATCATCCAACGCGGCTCCCACGCGAACTCCCACGGAACCCAAACCCCGCGACTCAACACGGCGAACTGAATATCGGGTCTACTGCAAACAAACACATATACACTTAGCGGCGGGAATGGGCGGCTGCTTGTTGTCCCATGTTACATTAACCCTCTCCTCTCTGTCCTGACTCCTGAGTGAGATCTGTCTCTGTCCACTCTCCTGCTGAAATCTGTTTCGAGTGAGGAGTGTAGCTAGTTTAACTGATCACGCGATTCGGTACAGCCTCCTGTCTCGCGCCTCTCTATCATCGTCCAATATATTGCGCACGGCTAGTATGCCAATGATCAACCTCTCGTTTGCTTCCAATTCTACGTAGGTACGAGTTATTTCCGAATGACATGGGACAGGCAATTTGGTTGTTGACATCCAGATTTAGAAATATAATACGGATTCCGCAAACCAGCCTTCGCTTAACACCCTACCCTCGTTGCCCCAGCAAACGCCAATCACTTATTAGACGTTTCAATTTTATCCTTCGAAAGCGCGGCTATCGTCGTGCATAATACAGTTCCCCATGTCGTTCTCGCGAAATAATATTGGCCCTCCTAATGGCTCGTCATTGCCGCAATCCCATGTGGGATCATTTAACGCCTCCCAAAATGTGGCTTCTACCCCTGCTGCGACTCCCCCACCTAGAACTTCCCAGCAATCAAACATGTCGATGAGTTTCCCAAGTAACGGGGTGTCGCGCAACTCCGTACAAAGAGCGAGTTTTAGCGGATATGATGATAGCAATGGATATGGCCAGGTGGTTTCTTTTGAAGAGTTCAAGCCGCAAATATATACTGTTCGTATTCTTCCTTTACTCTTGAACTGAAGATTTGTTTTGAAAAATAGTGCTATTCCATGATTTCGACTGAAACCTGAAACTAAACGTATGTCTGGTATATAGGCTGTTTATTCCAATGTATCGGTATATGAGATGGAAGTAAATGGAGTTGCAGTCATGCGTCGTCGTTCGGACTCTTGGCTGAATGCGACTCAAATTTTGAAGGTGGCTGGCGTTATGAAAGCCAGGAGAACGAAGACTTTAGAAAAAGAAGTGGCTGCTGGTGAGCACGAGAAGGTGCAAGGCGGCTATGGAAAATATCAAGGGACGTGGGTCAACTACGAGAGGGGTGTAGAACTCTGTCGCCACTACCATGTTCTCGAACTCCTGCGGCCCCTCCTTGAGTATGACATGGGCCAGGACGGTGTTGGCCCCGCGGGCAGAGGAGCAATTCAAACCCCCACTAAGGAGCAGGCCATGGCGGCGCAAAGAAAACGGCTTTACCGCACAATGGATGGCCAAGGAATGAGCCAGACACCCCAGGGGACTTATTTCCAGAACATTTCCCGCACAGCTGCCAGTGCTGTAAATGCGATAAACAAGGCTCGGTTTGATTCTCCCCTGGGAAAGGGATCAGATGGCCGGCGTCCAAGCATTAAGGCTCCTTCCCAGATGGGCAGCCAGGAGTCTCAAATTCGGTCCGCAAGTCAACAAAGCATGCAAAGCATCGCATCAGACAGTGGGTTTGGTAGCAACATGCAAAATAGCCAGCCAACAGGTCTTCTGGATCATGGCGATGAGCCATTGGAACCTCCTAGAAAACGTATTCGCTCGTCACCCGCTCAGTCACGACCGTTCCAGTCCGAAAGCGCAATGCTACCCAACAGCTCGATGATTGAACCCACGCCTACGGAACCGAGTAATTCATTTTATCAAGTGTATCCCGAACCTACAGTGCCAGGCGGCCCACTACGGGGTCTTCATCACCTTCCTGCCGCCACGACGCCAGACAGGTACCAGAAAATGAAACTTATTATGACATTATTCCTGGATAAACGCGCCAAGGATTTTTCTAAACATCCTGCTTTCAACCTATCTGTTGAGGATTTGGAAATACCCTTGGACAAGTACTTCAATTCTGCTTTGCATTGGGCTGCTATGCTCGCGCGAATGCCTCTCGTACATGCTCTCATTGACAAAGGTGTTAACATTTTCCGTTTGAATGCGGCGGGTGAGACCGCACTACAGAAAGCGGTAGGGACCCGGAACAACCTTGATTACCGCAGTTTCTCCAAGCTACTTCAGGTATTATATCCTACCATAGAGATAGTCGACTACCATGGCCGTACTGTACTTCATCACATCGCCATGATGGCTGCGACCGGCGGCGGCGGGCATGTAGCCGCAAAACATTACCTTGAATCCCTCCTCGAGTTTATTGTTCGTTATGGCGGAACAGCTGGCAGCTCACAGGCTCCTAATAATGCTCCCAATGGTTCTAATTGCCAACAAAAGTTTGAGGTTATAGGCCTTGGAAAGTTTATGTCTGAAATGGTGAACATCCAAGATGACCAGGGTGATACAGTGCTGAACCTAGCTGGTCGTGCGCGAACTGTTCTGGTCCCGCAATTGCTCGAGGTGGGCGCAAACCCGCATATACCGAACCACACGGGGCTCCGTCCTGCAGATTATGGAGTTGGTGTTGATATGGTCAATGGTGGGCTCCCGGGTCAGAATGGAGAATCAGAATCATTCACCAGTCGGCTTTCCAGAACTCGAAGAGAGTTACTAGACCGTTCGTATCTCCTGGTTTGCGTATAACCACATTAACTATATAATTTTGCTGACTGATAAGCAGTAACCATCTCCCAGGTCTCGTCTCTCATTGAACAGTCGTTTGGAAGCATGGACAATGAGCTTTCGGCCGGTTTAGGCAAGAAACAGGAAGAATTCGAACAGTGGCACAACAAAATCCGCGAAAGTGCCAAGGCAAGGCAGATTGAACAAAAGCAGCTAGATGATATGAAACGCAGATCCAAAGATCGCGTCGGACTTAATAGGCAAATAAAGAACCTAGAGCGCTCAATGGAAGAGCTTTCTAACCTCCTGGAGACCCTTCAAGATGACCAGTTCAGTCGAGAGATCTTAGATGCTAGGAATGCCGACAGCACACCCGGGTTCGACATATCTCAGTTTAAACCGCTTTTCCCCGAAGATTTTGACGCATCAGTGGGTTTCTCAGATAAACAAACTGCGTTCCTCGAGTCTCTTCCTTCTATTGGAACGCTGACGTCCCGACTTGAGTGTTATCGCGACTTCAATAATGAAATACACAGAGAAGTGGATAGTTTGAAATCAAAAAATGTGGTTCTGGGTGAGAATTATCGACGAATGGTCATGGCTTGCACTGGCTGGTCTGAGGAGCAGGTGGACGAAGCAGCGGGTGGTTTGACGGAGTGCATCAAGGACTTAAACGCGAACCCTCTTCCGGAGGATGTTGCGATCGAGATTTTGATGAAAGACCGCGGTCAGGACTGGTAATTAATTTTATGACATGGAAAGCGTTTAGTTTATTTAGTGGCCCTGTTGGAGTTTTTGTAGTCCTATCTCTATTCTTGTTACCTTCCCCCCCAGGCGTCTCCTTTCATTTCCGTCTCTTTTTTTTAATTTAATGTTTACATACTTTGTACAGCTGTACAGCTTGTGTTCCTACATCTGCTTGCTCTGAGTTTATCGGGTCATATCATCTGTGGAAACCATTGTTCGGGCACCCTGTAGCTTCATCCAGAAGCGTTATGCAATAATCTCTTTCTGTTTTTCCAAGCAAGGTTATTTCCGGGTTCTTTAAGTCTCAAAGGAAGCTGCATAGAGCGTGTGGACTTTTCATATTTCGTTTACTTGAATCTAACCAGCCTTTGATTTCCTTTCAGAATACCTGATTCTCTTTCCTTCTCACTACTTTAGTTTAGCTCATAATTCACTACAGCTTTTCAACTTCATTGATCTATATTACAAGAGATTTAAACATTTTAAAATATATTGATTTCAATTTTATTACAAGTTTATTTCATTTTTTAAAAACTAATCAAAGTCTTGTCAAAGTTTTTATGCGCAAGTTATCATTTACTTCACTAATAAACATCAGTTCAAGCAACTATATTTACTTCAGACATCATGATGACAGTACGTACTGACTAGCATAAACGTCAGTTAACCTAGTGTAAAGTCAGAGTCTTCAGATTCTGACAGAGCTCTCTTTTGAACTCTCACAGGATGGTTCCATCCAGGATAAGATTAATGTGATATTGATATGAATGTCAGCAGCTGGATTTCCGGTTGTTTTGGAGGGGGGCGGCATGGCGGCTCCACACGGATCGCATCCACTCCAAGTCCCCCCGGTGGCTTGGGGAGTTCAACTATCCCCTTCCCTAGCCGATGTTTCAGCGGTGGCTAAACCCCGCACGCTCCCTGCCAACCTTGATGCAATGACCCGTGGACAAAATTAGTTATTTTTACGGCAGGTATCAAGAGCAGAACCGCGCCACGGGATCAGGCGGCAGTCAGGATCATTTCGACGTCAACAACATCAACGGATGTCGGTTGCTTGGCTGCATGGTTGCGCGGTTGTTATATAATTCGTCAGGCCCGTTCCCGGTTACTCGTTGATTCTGTCGATTAACTATCCTTCGTGTCTCTATTCTGCCATACCAAAACAAGATAAACAAGACATAAACACAATGTCAAACTACTACGGCGGAGGCCCTCCTCCTCCTGATCAGTACAACTCTGGTCCGCAAGGTGGACACCCTGGATATTACGGGCAACCCCAACCACAGGGCGACTATCCCTCTCAAGGTTATCCGCCTCAAAACTATCCACCGGGAGATCAGTATGGGCAGGCTCCGTATGGGCAGCAGGGATACTATCCACCCCAACAGCAGCAGGTATGTACAGTGCAACAAATGTTCAGTTTCACTCTTGGTTCACACCAACATAACGGAGCCGATCCTTTAACAACATCTTTTTTCTCCTTAAGCAACCCCCGTATGGCTCTTCGTCTCCAGCCCCTTCCGGACAGGGATATGACAACTGTGCCCCATCCTTCGGTGCATACCCCTCTGAAAAAGCTGGCGGAGAGAATGCCAACTACTATGGAAACCAAGCACCACCAACATCTGGCACACCCGGCGGACCCGGTGGGCACGGCGGACCAGGAGGGGAAAAAGGGTTAGCTTCAACCCTCCTCGGGGGTGCTGCTGGGGGGTTTGTAGGCCATAAGCTTCAAGGTGGTATGTTGGGAACTCTGGGGGGTGCTGTTGTTGGTGCTGTGGGCGCAAACGCTGCATCCCATGCAGTTAAAAAGTAAGTCCTAAATTTCCACTCCTTGTTATATCTCTTCGACCTCTGCGAGGGTTGACCATATATATATCGTTCTCACAATTTTCTCTGCATAGGCATAAGAAGAAGGACAAGGAGAAGCACGGAAAGAAGAAGAAGGATAAGAAGTACAAGAAGGGCAAGAAGGGCGGCAGTTCGAGCTCTTCAAGCAGCAGCAGCAGTGATAGCGACTAGATAGGGCGTGTTGGTCCCAGGCCCTATCATTTGCAAATCCGATCCTTTGTTTTTCTTCTCTTCTGTTTTCTGTTTCTTCTGTTTGCCTCCAGACGTCTGGACTATGGGGGGTTCTGTTCTTACCTGCGTCTGCTCCGGGAGTATATAAATTATTACCCATGTCTCCGAGCTGTGGATGAATGTTGTATAAAAACTTCCGTGAAAAGCTTGGCTGCCTGGTTGGTTGAATCTTCTGGCCCACCTGAATCATCACAAAAACATTTGCTTTAACTACCAATATGCAACTCAGCTTGGCTCGAGTCATCGCAACCAATTGTTGATCCCAGCCCCAGCCCAGCCCAGCCCAGCCCAGCCACTTCTCTCAGCTATTTATTCGCAATGCCTGGGACAGCGGTCGGTTGAGAGTCGTCATGTGACAGTATGTGTACGCGTCCATATGGATGCGATGGTCATTAGTTACCGATGATCTGCCAGAGAAATTTTTATCCAGCAACAGCTGCCCATGACATGAATCTGCTTCGACAACCGGTTCAGGTTAAATTTCAAACATCCGGCCCTGGAATTCATCGTCCACGTGTCGGGAGGGCCCGGAAGGCCAAATCTCCCTGGCAGTGGATAGGTTCAAATACTTGTTCCACACGGCTACACTTGCTGCTGTTCGATCACTGATCAGGGATGCCTAAGATTCAGAGATTAGTTATCAAACCTCTGTTATCAGGCACAGCCTCATTCCGCGCATAGGTATTTGTTAGCTGTACCACCCAAGCATCCATAGATGCGTTTTATCTCCTGGTGGCGGCTGCGCTAGGCTCAATAGATGTGCTCTGCATCACTCCAATTGGCGGCAGCGGATTTCATCGCATTCTTTTCTTTTTCTTTCATCCAATGTTCTGTTTGGAACGGGGTTCAAGCTTATCTTTGTTCCTCCACGTTGTTGAGGTTGAGAAATTATTCTCAATACTACGAAAGGATCCACCCATTGCTTAAAAACAGAAATAATAGACAGACCAAAACTATCACCGTTCTCCTCGCAATATGTATCCACGATCATCATCTAGATCTCAACTCTCATGTTCTACTTCTGTTCCCTTCCCTTCCTTTCCTCTCCTCCGTTGTGGATCTCTTCTCTTGGCCCCAAATATCCCGGACTGTGGAAGTTCTTGGCCCTGAATCCAAGCTCAGCCAAGGGCCGGCCTGACCCAACAAACGGAGGGAATCCTCACCTGAGAACCAGCCCCTGAACTCCGCTGAATTACTGATGAGATGACTGCTGCTATTATTACTCCAATACTAACCACTACTGTTTCCAGTTCTTCGATAGCCATTTTCGCGTCATTATCAGTCATGATGAGGATTCCCCTGGCAGCGCAAAACCTTCATTTGCTGGATAAGATGTTGGACCATTATTGCTCAGCTCTTGGCATGCGATCCCCCCCCCTCCCCCAGTGCAGATCATTTCAGCCCACCAGATGTTTGTTCGAGGAGCTTGAGAATCGACACTTATTTCCTAACTGGTCTAGTCCTTACGTGGCTGCAAATCCTGCCCCCTATCTTGAACATGTGCTGAAGTCAAATTGGTTTGTGCGTTTCTGGGACAAGAAACTCTGGTTCCCCCGAGGATCGATATTGGAATTCTGCCTTGTTTCCTCCGTATCTCTGCTGACATACTCGGGTTGGAAACTGGATTTGTAACTTACACGGATGCGTGTGTGGCGTTCTGAAAGAAGTTGATGCATGCCCGTTGCAATCGGAGCCCAAAAACTTCCATTTTCCCCGAGATCTACATATCCGATTGTCGAGGGTGCATGCTACGATCTTGAATATAAGCAGAGCCCTTGCCCAACGTCAGAATGAGGGTCAACTACAGCCACCGAAGTCTCCCTCAACTTTCAGGCATGATGGATTCCAAGGAGCGCAGTGTTAAATTTTCCCCCACCATCCTCCGACTCTCCCAGGCACAAGAAGAACGTGATTTGTCCCGGCTTAGGAAGGGTGAACATGACCTGCCCCATCTTTCACGCAGTTCTTCCTTCACTCTAGTTGACCTGGAAAGCTGTATCTCTGAGCTTCCGTGGCATTCGAAACTAGTTTACCATCTCAAGGAGGATGTCGACCCCGCGTGGAGTGACATGCTCCTGCTAGCTTGCTCGTTCGTCAGCGGGGTGATTGACAGTGTGGCTTTTAATGCGTGGGGAAGTTTCGCCAATATGCAAACAGGTGCCTATTAATACCTTCTATCCATCCAGAGCAGGCTTCTTTTACAAGAAGAGAAGAAATATATCATCATATACTAACATACATACAGGAAACACTGTCTTTATCGCCCTAGGCGTCTCTGGCCAACCCGTCCACCCCCCTTTCCGTTGGGCCAAAGCTCTCATGGCCTTAATATCCTTCGTCACCGGCATCCTCTTCTTCTCTCACGGCTCCCGCCTTCTAAAACCCCTCCGTCGCTCAACCCTCATCACTTCTTTCACCATCCAAACTCTCGCCATCCTTACAGCTGCCGTCCTCGCTCAAAGTGGAGTCGTCAAACGCATGCCAGGTCTCCTCACGGATCCCATTGAATGGATGCAACTGCTCCCGCTATCCTTACTCGCCTTCCAAGCTGGCGGACAGATCGTTACATCCCGCTTCGTTAACGTGGATGAAATCCCTACCGTCGTGCTCACGACGGTCTTGTGCGATTTACTCATTGATCCACGGCTGTTTGACGGGGGTGTCGGATGGCATGTCCATCCAGTCAGGAATCGTCGCATTGGCACGTTTCTTGCTTTGTTTATCGGCGCGATGATTTCCGGGTTCATATCTAAGAAGGCTGGGGTGGCTAGTTCGTTGTGGTTGGCCACTGGAATCAAGGCAGCTGTTACGATTTGCTGGGCCCTTTGGAAAGGGAAAGGATGTGATGATAAAATGAAGGACGGCGCAACGCATGTTTGATTTCTGAATTTTGCATTTCTGATTGGACACTCTAGCTGGCTAGATTTTGGGGTGTGTTTTCTTGGTTGAAATTGGCATACTGCAAGTGCCACAAGGCGTTTCGAATTTTAAGAGGGGTTTATTATAGATCGCTGGTTATTTATTTATTTATTTATTTATTTATTATATTTTATATTTTATATATATATATTAAGAAAGACAGGACGATCTATCTTGGGTAGATGCGTTGAGACGCTGCGGTAACTATCTGATAAATATAGTAACACGTATACTTTTTAACTTTGTATTTATACTCCTTGATTGGGAGCTTTCAGAGAACCTAAAACCTACCCCCGGTAATTCCATCCCTCGCAATGTAGCTCTGCTACTGGTACGGGGACTGCTGTCCATTTCACAGCTATATTTACTAAAGAGTCAGGTAAAGAGAAATCACAAGAGGACTGAGTTGAGATGTTGAAGTGGACTCCTTTGGATATAACCACAGAGATACACCGCAGCGCAAGCTTGGCTGCTTGCTGTTTTCCAACCAGAGAAAAACAAGTTACAGCATAACAGCAAAATACTATTTCCGATAATTCTCGTATTCTTCAGTGGAGACAGCCATCATTTTCCATACCGCAGCAGGCAAGTCCAAAACCGAGAGGCCACAGGGAACCTTCCCGTGCCCAGTTAACGACTTTGTCGATGCGTGCTCCCACTACTGAGCGAGGTGTGAAGGCGAGGAAGATACATAAATACCAAAGCAAGATACAGTGCCATGGCTCAATATGTGCATAGTGTCATTTCCAAATGTAGGGAATAGAATTGGGACTTGGAAAAGGAAACGCTGTTTTGTACATAAAATGGCCCAAAGCACCATAATAGTAACAACCAGCCAAGTGTCCGCTCAGCACTTGGGGAAAGCCCTGCAAACGTTCGTCAGTCATATGGAGCCCAACAAGAACCGCGTATATCTGTAAAATATTGCCAATATGGAACGAAATTAACACAGCGGAAACAATGCTTGCTACCTTTGGCTTTTGGCAAGAATTGCCTTGCAGACAGAATCTTCAAACCCAGCAGACCAGCAGCCATAGCCAGGGTGGAGGAGACCCGGGAATTGTGATTCAATCTTCTCCTCACTTCCTACCTGACGGAAAACTAACACAAAAAAAATAATTATTTGAATGAGAAAACATCACTCAAAGATTTTCCCACCTAGAGCAGGCTTGAAAACATGGGTTCTCGTTGGCATCGGCGCCGTTGTGGGGAAATGGCAAGGTATCATATGTATTTAATACAGCGGAAAAAGGGATGATTAGGGGCCAATTACACTTACTTCAGTGACAAAATAATTTTCTTTACGATATAGTTACATAACTTCGTGAGATGGATAGACATAAAAAAAAAAAAAAGGCATGCATGATTCCATTTCTTCACAACCTTGGCTGTAGAATTCTCAGTACTGTTTATACGAAATGCACCGTCGTCTTAGCGCTACCACTACCACCCATGGCGTATATCCCTACATGTTGCTTGCCAGCGCTTCAATCCATATAGCCTATTTCAGGAGGAGAAAATTGAAAGGGCTTGGAAACATGGAAGAAAGGTACAGAGGGAAAGTAGTGAAAGAATTTATGTAGGAATGGGAGAAGCCAGAAGAGGTAGGTAATGAAAGAATATGGGAAATAATAAGAAGCAGGAGAGAGAGAAAGATCTTTACCCTCCTAAAGAGCTAAATTCCGTCGTGATCGGATAGAATTTCTCGTCACAGATATCTTGTAGCTTCTCTGTCGGTTGCCAGAATAGGATTTTCGATAACGCATATCGGATAGAGAGTTAGACCATTTCTCTGATAGCAAATCCAACAACGCGTTCTTGACTTGCTTTTAGACGACATATTGGAGCTGGAAGGGAGCCTTGACGTAGGTATCTATGCAAAGATTTGCTCCCTCAGTCCATCGTTGATGTAGAATAAAAACAAATGACCTCTGGGAGGAAGACATCTCCGAGGTTAGTGCTTCGTTGTCAGTTCAGGTGCTGAACCCCCGTTCCACCCACCATGTAATTCTGATTTCTCAGCAAATTCAGCCCAGATCCTATAATTTCCAGAGATGCCGTCAACACACCCAGAAGGGTTTGATAAATTGTGTAATCTAATGTCAGCTATCAACTGGTTCTGCACAGGTGATAATGTGGGCTGGAAGTTTGAGCTCCGCTGTGACAACTTCAAATGGAGAGATATCTACCTCCGAAACCACGGGTGTGCTCCGTGACGATGAACAACAAATGTTGACTCATATAGGATCTGCAACCTCCAACTCCGTACTTTGTAGGGTAGTAATCCGTCTCGGCCAAAATAAGGTTCGGCTGAGGAAAGCAGTAACGGCGTCACATTGTTTCATGGAGGTTCAGTCAACACACTGTACAGACAGTCCAATTGAGTACGTTATCAGAAATGGAAACGTTTTGTGCCCGGTTTTTTTTTTTTTTTTTTAAGTATTACACGATAGTTTCCACGTCAGCAAGGCTCGTGGAGGATCTGCAGATGGGAACGGGATCGTTCCAAATATCCTCTGTGGCTACGGCAAAAGCACATCGGTCATCCCGCTGCTGCATTTTGCGGCTGCTGGATGAGAGGCGATGAATTTTCCTAGCTAACCTAGCGGTGACGGCGGAGGAGTAACAACGGTTTTTGGTTACACCATGGTATAAAGGTCGATGGATTGCAGAAGCCCAACAACTTCTGGACTATTTCATCAGGCAGATACAGCTTCCCCACCAAAATTGCATACGTCTTTAGACATCCAGACGATTCTGGAGCTCTGAGGATGCTAATCTGCCTTGCTCTTTTCAGAAGACTGCTTTATGACCGACCACTTTCAGAAAAAGATCTTCAGGCTACCAGCTGCAGCTGTCCCTGCGTCAAGCTGTGACGTGGCTGGGGGTTGTTTTCCAGATTCACCACTGCGGCAAGAGAAGGAGGAATATTGCCACTGTAATCACTCTCCATTTCGACTTGTCCAGGGCATTCATTCCAGCATATCCACATCAGAGGAAGAAGGAATTGAACTGTATACGGAACAATTAAGATCTTGACTAGGTGAGAAGACCGCGTATTTTCGGTCGGACCTTTCGTCACGTGGCCTGTTTTCCACCATTGGGATTTATTAAGCCATCAACATAACCCAGAAATTTGCAAAAGGCTGCTAACTATGAGAACGACTTGAAGTTATAGAGCCAAGGGGAGGGACACTGGGAGGTTAAGTCAGTTGGTTAATTGCTCCGTCTCCTGTGAAGATGGTGCGCACACCACGAGCTTCTTCTCCTGTCGCCATGATGCGGAGCCATTTCGATTCCTTGAGGGTTAGGTAGAGCACATCAATCCACAGTTGTAGTTAAACGAGGGAAGGACAGTGGGGATGGTATAGAGTTAGGGGTTTGGAGTCGGTATAGTTTCCTTGTTACAACCCGAACCAGTAAGCCGTCAGGTCGCAATGCAGTTCTATACCAACCACATACGCATACATCCATTGCACATGGGTGACAGGTTTGGAGGTCGCAGCGATGACAGATTACTAAGTTAGGCCTTCAAAGAGAAAACTTCTACCTTTTTTTTAAGTCTAATTTTACGTTTTTCAGCCCTGTAATACATACGGTATCAAAACACTTACGGGAAGTCTTGACTGCAATGCAGACAGACAGGTGAGAAAAATATACAAGTCAATTGAATCCATTATATTAACAAGAAAAAAGTAATAAGAAAATAAGAGGAAAAGGAGAAGAAAGATGAGTTATATCTTTATAACTTTGCTTCCCGCTTAACCACCGAGCGCGAAGACATCATCACCCAATGAATGGAAACAAAAGATCAAGAAAAGAAAAAGACTAGAGATGAAAAAAAAAAAAAAAAGTTAAAAAGCGACATTATATCACACTGGGTGACAGAACAAAAGATTTCGTAACATCCAACCAACGCCCAGGCAAAACCATACACCAAAGGAATCAAGGAAGAGTTTTTAGTGACTATCAACAGAACATGAAGAACGCAAGGTGGAATCTATGGCAGGAAACGAAGAGAGAAAGCAAGGGTGGGAACAAGCCACTGCAGAAGGGTCAAGATCTAGTCTATATGGAAAGAGAAGGAAAAAAAAAAAAAGAGGGAAGGAGATCTATCCCTGTTGGTAGAGGTTTTTTTTTTTACATATCCTCTTCATCCGAAAAGACCTCCTCACCCTTCTTCCGTCGAGCCATGCGGTCCTTACGTTTCTTCCGGAGTTCGGATGAAGTGAGCTTCTTGGTTTTCTTCGAGGATTCGATTTTGTTACCTGGAGCAGAGAAAAGAAAAATGTTACTGGACTGGTATAAATCATGCTAGAGAGAAGTGGGGTGCCATAATACATACCCATTGCATCGAACTTATCCTCAGTGTCATCCTTCTCCGTCAAACGAGGTCCCGTGCCTTGTCCCTGAACCCAGTTGTGTCCAGATGGCGTCATGATGCCGATTCCTTGTTCGTTGGGTCGCATGGACCAAACTTCCTGTGTAAGGCCTTCGGTAAATTCGCTGGAGTGTGTGATGATAATCACACCACCCTCGAAAGACTTAAGTGCCTTGGACAGAGCACCCAGAGAATCGCGATCGAGATAGTTGGTCGGCTCGTCAAGTACGATCAAGTGAGGCCGTTGCCAAGAGCAAGCGGCGAGCACGACTTTAACACGCTGACCACCGGAGAGACCACGCATGCGCGAGTGGGAGACCAGCTCGGCATCAAGGCCAAAGTAGGAGCAGTGCTGTTCGATCTCCTTGCGAACCAGAGGGCGGAATTGACCGCTGGCGAGAGCCTCCTTTTGATCAACTTCAGCGACAAGCTTGGCGTGGGAGGCGAGGATCTCATTCCGTGGGATCCATGCGTTGTCAGATGTCATCATCGGAATCCACTTCTCGTTCTTCATACCAACGTTCTCACCGAGGACGAAAGAACATTCGTACTCGTATGAGTTCTTGAATTTGCGGCGGGAGTGGACGCCGATTACGCGACGTTTGCTGCCATCGATGTTGTAAATCTTGTCCATGGCCTTTTCATCTTCGTCAGTGACGATCTTGTTGGCGCGGTCCATGGTCTCACGGTCTTCGCCGGTCTGGAAACGCCATTGGATGTACTCGGATGGAGTTTTGTCCAGGTGGTTATCGATGTGAGCAAACGCATGCTGTTTGATGTAGGCAATGCGGATATTCTCGTGCTGGTAGACCTCACCGGAAGTGGGGATGAGTTCACCAGTCAGGACGTTGACGAGAGTGGACTTTCCGGCACCGTTGGGACCAATAACAGCGATACGGGAGCCGAGCGAGCATTGGAAGCTGATGTCTGCGATCTGGGGTCTTGAGGTTCCAGGGTATTGGAAGCTCATGTTGCTGACACGGACAATGGCTTTGGCCTTGGTCTTGACACCTTCGAGGAAACCGGGCTCTGGGAACTTGAATTCCATCTCTGACGCCTCGAGATCGAAGTAAGAGCGAGCAGAGGGACAGCGCTTGGCGAACTCGGACAGGTTACCGCGATATCTGCGGAGTTTGAAACGCTCATAGTGGATGACATGCTGAATGACGTTATTCAAGAACTTGCTGTCGTGGGACACGATGATGGACGTGCAAGGAGAGTTGATGAGGTACTGCTCGAGCCAGGCAACGTTTTTGACGTCGAGATGGTTGGTTGGTTCGTCGAGCAAGAGAATATCTGGCTCTTCGAAGACGGCACGGGCAAGAGCAAGTTTCATTTTCCAGCCACCAGAGAGAGAGGTTATCGGACTCTCGAACTGCTCCTTGAGAAAACCGAACTCAATCAGACGCTCCTCGATAGCCTCCTGGGAAATCTTCACACCAACATCGGCCAATTTCTTCTGGGTCCAGCCAATGACGGTCTGCTCTGTATCAGCAGCGTCAAGGTCATGCTCGACGAAGACAGTCTTGACCTCATCCTTCTTGGGGAAGCCCTCGACCTGCTCGTTGTTGATAGCACGCATGAGAGTGGATTACCAGAACGTTGGGGCCGAGGAGACCGTATCGTTGACCACGCTTGAGGCGCAGGTGAGTCTGGTTGAGAAGGATCTTAGCACCGTAGGCCAAGTTGAAGGTACAGTTGCAAAGATCCTCTCCTTCCTCTTCATCTGGCTCAACCTCAGACTCCTCTGCAGCACCGGGAGAGGCACGCTTGCGGAGAGATTCGGCGATGGGTCTGGCATCGGCCTCGCCTACAATAGCAGTGATGTAGGGGAGGGTGTTCTCAGTCCAGGATGGGAGGTCAACAACCTTCTCGTCGACGAGTTGACCAGCAATGGCGGCAACGTATTGGATGACAGCTTCGGAATTGACGATCTGGGCTTTGTGCTTTGGCTCGAGGATCTCCTTGAGGATAGCAGAGACTGTTTCGAGATCACTAGCCTTGGAGACCTCAGGGATCTTGCCATCTTTCACATCACCGACGCGGATGAGAGTATCGAGACCTTGTTTGGTCTTCTCACGTGCCTCAGGATCTGCCAAAGTTTCGTAGTTCTTCTCAAGCGCAGGCATGAGCTTGGGCAAGAAAGCAGCAACGATCTGAGGATCCTCGACGAGCTTGCACATGTTGTCGACGATAACTGCTGACTTTCGCTTGATGGCAGTTTCGCGCTCCGCAAGTCCACGGTCGAGCAGAGGAACCATAATAGCCAGGGTGGGTTCGTGGACATCAGTGACGAAGGTGGTAGCACCGAGCAAGTGAACAGTCTCGGGGACGTTCTCGGGTTTGGAGATACATTTGATCAGTTCAGGGATGAAGCGTTCGATATCCTTGTTGACGATCAAGCCGCAGACCTTCTCCATGATGCTGTAAGCGTATTTCTTGACCTCGGGCTTGGTATCCCACATGGATTCCGAGACAACGGGAATGAGATCTGGGACGCGGAAAGCAAGCTGTGCTGGGGCAGTTTCGACGAGGGCCTCAACACACTGAAGACCAGTCATCTTCTCCTGCCATTTTTGAGCTGACAAGATGGAGTTGATGATGGAAGGCAGAGCGGCCTTGACAGAGTTGGGGTTGATGGCCTTGACGAGGGCAACAGCTGCGGCCTGGGCGATCTGCTTCACGGAGACCATCTTGTCACCGACAGCAGCCAAAGTTGGGGCAAGCAGAGTAACGAGGTATGGCTCGACAGCAGGAGAAACTGTGGAGTGTGAGGCGATGGCGAGGATGCCATCGAGAGCCCGCTCACGAGCACCAGCATCTTTCTTGTTGGAGAGTTGTTTCTTCAGGAGTTCAACAGCCCTGAATTTTTTTTTTTTTTTTTAAAAAAGAAAGCAAGTCAGTCAGTCAACTCCAAAAATCTTCTGCTACGCTCCAGTGTAGTTCGTTGGGTTACTAAGATTAAAAGAAAAAAAAAAATAGAGAGAGCAATGACTTACTTGGCTGGGAGAACCTGCTCTTCGACAGGGCCGTTTAGGAGGGTGGCAATGTTGTTAGCGGCAGCTTTAGCTTCATCAGCAGTCTTGGTGATTGAAAGGCTCTTGATGAGCTCTTCGAGGACAGCGATGGATTTGGCGGCCTCTTTGCCGGTAGGGGATGGGATGGATGGAGAAACGTCAACGGCAGGCATTTTGAATGAAATTTTGGATGAAATGGTGGAGAATTTAGGACCCTTCCTTTGTAAGAAGGGGAAAAAAAAAGAAGAATAGCTGAATATGACTGATATGAAGGAGTTATTAAGATATTTTCGTTGAAGAGATTTTTCGCTCAAATTTTATTTGTGTGATGAGAGCGAAAGATCGAAGTTGGGACACACTCAAGAGAAGCGAGCTCCTCGCAAACGCGGAATATGAATGAACAAGATTGAGAAACCGTCTAAAGCTGCAAGACCCTTGCTTTTCGAAAGTCTACCACAAGAAGATGATAAGAACACCCAAAGAGAAGGAAAAGACGGAAAAGAAAAACAAGAGATGAAAAAGGGTTGAGTGGAGATGGAGAGAGAAAGAGAGAGAGAGAGAGAGAAAAAAAAAAAAAAAGAAGAAAACAAACGCAGAAGGGGAAGAAATTCTTGTCTTTATAAAACTCTCAACTTCTTTAATTTTTTTTTTTTTTTTTTTTTTTTTTTTTTTTTCTTTCTCTGGAATGGGGCAGACTCTATACTGAGTCTAAACCCGAAAGGGAAGCGCGGTATGCTTGGTAACTCTGAAACCCAAAATACCGGCTATTCAAGGCCTCTGATTGGGTGGCTGAGGAGGCGGTGTATGGGTATCATTGTTGAAACTATGCAGTCATGACTAATCGTATGCCTGACAGGTAACTTATTGAAAGACAGTAGAGTTCGTACGGAGTAACTCTACGTATTACGGGATAATAAATTACTCTGGAATGATTGGGGATGGATGAATGTCCTGACCAATCAATGTCTTGCTTCCCGTTCTCTGGCGACAAGAAACACTTGTTCTTCCCAACGTATGGCTGGCTCTGACTCAGCTTCAGAGTGTTTAGTTTAGGCTGCATTCAAGACCGCTTTCATGCAAGCACCCAGATATAAAACCATTTCCTGTGAGAATTTGGGCCTGTGTGTGTCCCCTTTGACTACCTCGCAGGCTTACATTACAGGCTTTACAGTCTTGCAGGCTTGAAGCCACCTATTTTTATCCAATCCACAATGTGATACTCTACACCAACCAACTAACTAAAATCACACAATGAATGCTTGATCGTTAGTCAAAAATAAAGATGAAAAGAAAAAAAAAAGAAAAGAAAAAAAAAGATCTACACACCTCTCCATTGTTAAGATACTTCTACAGAATCCTACTGATAACTGACTGATAAGACTCTGAAATGGACTAATTAATTACTTTCAGCCCTTCTCCCATTTTTGAGAGAGAGGTGGGAAGGGGTGGGGGTTTACCCACTTTTTTTTTTTTTTTGTTGGGCGCACAAAAAAATAAGAAAATTAGAAAATGAAAAAGAAAAAGGGAAAAAATAAAAATAAAAATAAAAATAAAAATAAAAATAAAAATAAAAATAAAAATAAAAATAAAAATAAAAATAAAAATAAAAATAAAAATAAAAGAAAAGGAAAACAATAGGGAGAGGAAAACGGGAAGATTAGAAAAAGTCTGCACTCTGATAAGCAACGAGTTAGTTATGTGGCGGTGTTCAAGGCTGTGTATATCTGGCTGGTTCCAGCCAAGTTTGCTGCAAGATCTACAGTCTAAACCTCGAACCAGGGAGGGGCCCAGGAACGGAGTGTATAATAGAACATCCAGGATTCGCTGGCTGGTTCGGGGTAGGTACATACTCACCGCCTTGATGACACAAGGCTCTACCTGGTAATCTGATTCGTAGCCTTTGCTTCTTCCTGTCTCCCAAACCATCCAAGTTCCCGCTTGGGCGCTTGGTTGGCTGCAGATTACAGAGCAGGCTCCAGATTCTCCACCGGATAGGGCCTGATAAGAACAGGGAATAAACAAATCAAGCTCTGGGAGTCGTGAATATCTCTTATTTTCTTTTTTTTATTTTTTTTATTTTTTATTTTTATTTTATTTTTATTTTTATTTTTTTTTTTTCATTTTTCATTTTTTCCTGCTTTGTTATTTTTCTTTTCTATTTTATGTGTTCTTGGGGGCAAAGTTGTGGTGTGAGGGCAGCAGCCAATCAGCATCGTGTAAATCACGGGATCGATAACTAGTGAACTATTTGCCACATTACCTAATCGCCCCAGGGTTCCAGGTTCCGACTGATTCTCGCCCTACCAAAAGCTTTGTCCGGGATTTTGCGGGGCGAGGCTGGCTGTATCAGTTAGTGGCTTGCAGACGCGGGCCGCAAAGGAACAAGCAGCAATTTTTCGTAGGGCAACTCCAATAACGAACGACCTTGTGTGTTTCACACTGCTCTTAATCCCATTCACTTGGGGGGGGGGGGGGGGGGTGGGGTAACTGTTACCATTTTACTATTGTGCTCTGTATTTTATTCTTCCGGGGATGGACATCAAAAATTCTAATGATATTTTCCCATTTCCTGGGTGAAATTGGCTAGCATCTTGCTACAACATTTGGTTTTGCTGTTTTCTGTTTTCGAGTCCCACAGGGGAGGGGGGGGGGGGGGGGGCTTACTTAACTTACGGCCCTTGTTTTTCAAAACGCCCAAATTCGGAACTTATACCCCTTTCTTAGCCGTCTCGGTTTCGTTGCGATTTAATATAATTAATCAATAAATACGTGAATTTGAGATGAACAATCCCGTTCAATAAAATAATAATCTCACTTACAAAAATTACCATCTCGCCAAGCCTCCGCTTAATGAAATGATGATATTTGAATCAAGAGCTTGGAGTAATTATTCTGGTTTCGCCACCTGGTACCCGCGTAAATCTCCTCAACAGATTGTCCAAAACTGCCAGGGGTGGAGAAAGTTGGATCCATCCAACGAAGGGTTCTGGAACTTCTTCGTCCTGCCTTTTGGCACTTCGCTAATTTTAACTAACTAATAGTTAGTTACCAGAAGACACTACAGAAAAAGTTTTCTATAGGGAACGAACGTATATTTTTTTCATTCGAATCTCCACAAAAAATTTCTCCCACGGCAATTTTCCGTCCAAACCTGCAAACTGTATAGATTTGATTTTAAAGTTAGGTACCTACCCTCTCCTTTGTCGGTGAATTGGCACTTCACAAGGATCGGGTGGTTGCCCTCATCGATGGAAGACTGCCCAAGGATCTTTTTCCCCCCAAGATGCAATCCGGCATATCACGTCACTGATAACCACCATCGAAAATCATGGGCGTCGTCGGTACCATTGCCGTTGTAAGAACGAAAAAACGATCTCATGATCATGATTAGCAAGTGGACTTGAGGCTTATCGTCTTCCATGTCTCCACTCTCCTCTAATGACAGCGAGATTGTCGTGGTGATTAAGCTTGGAGCTTTGGGGCTTCTGGTTACAGACCCGCCACCGTCTTACCTTATTTCCGGGCCGCAACGTTCGTTGAAAAGATGACAGACCACTCTTCACTTGGAAAGAAGGTCCTTGTCAAGGATTTTGGTTTCTCGAAGGAGTTTATCCTTCGCTGACCTCCGTCTACTCTTTGCTATCATTCCCTCTCGGCTTTCTCTGGCATGTATTGCAATATATGCTGCTGGCTCTTGATTCAGCGGCAGACCCCAATCCAGCTATGATGGCACCAGTCTCGAGATTTGCATTCCCTCTGAGAGAGCACGGTTGAGGTTGAATGGTATTGTTAGGCTCTTCCACTGAAGAGAAAGATTGACCCCCTGTAGTTCCTCTTGCGATTCTGTGGGTTCCACTTTTGAAGATAGTGACTGCGGCCCATAACAACCCTTGGACATTTTGGTCCTTCCGGCTGTATTACTCTGTGGTTCTCCGGAGAGTACGTACTTCCGTTCAAACACCTGTGGGCCTTTTCTGGCGTTCTCTCAGAAAGATCCTTCAACCCCATCCAAAGCCCAGCCTCATAAAATAGACCAGAGGTTACCAGCGATTTCCCGACCAACCGGCAGAGTCGCACAAACACCTCGAGCCATTGGAGGCTGATCACTCCCAATTTGACAGGATTAAAGAAGATGTCTACGAACATAGGGCCTAACTCATCGTGGCATGTCCAACACAGACAGAGCGCATATCAACCCTTTTAAACTTCACTGTGTCCTTGGAATAGGAAGTCTTTAAAGGATTGGTTTGGCCGATCAGAGCTGCAGGCCACTTGTATGAACTGGGCCGGATCGGGGACGGGCTCTGGCGGTTTGAGCTGGGGGGAAATCAGTCGCCCCACTCTTGGATGTACCATCGATTTAATACGTTTTAAGTCATCATATAGCACACTACTCTGTATATCTAGGCACAACCCCAACAAAGGAGTGCGCTTGTGATATTTTTACCAAACTCCTGGAGAGTCTAGGGAATTGAATTCCTTTGTGGCCTTGAGGATGGAGTTGGTGGGTTTACACACACGTTGCTTATACTCTAAGCAAGGACTGTGTTTCCGATAGCTGGCATTCAGTAGTTGTCAATCCATAACAACGAGGAACATTTTGTGTCTTGCAGGCCACCCACTCCATCTACAGCGGTGATTGGTCTTTCATTTTTCCATATGTTAGTTTAAATGAATGAATGAATGGCATATCACTAAGCCAGATGCTTCAGCAGCTGTTGCGATGGCTCCTTGATCATCCTATGTAATTTTCAGTTTTAAAACTTATATTTCCTCAGGAGATGTTTAGAACAGTTCTATCCACATGAGTAAGAGCCATATCTAGATTATATGCTACAATAGTGAAATTAAGTTCTCACAACTCCAACAACTTTTATCATCCATATTTCTTCTGGATTTGTTCTTCTAATTTTTCAGTTGACGAGAAGAACCCCAAATGTATATTTCTCAAAAAGCTGAATACCTCTTACCGCTCATATCCCAAATCAACAATCAAATAAGGTTCAGAGATCACTTAGTAATCCAATATTGAGAGCTTTAACTAATTATGTTCCATGAACACACACCAAATGGATCGAAATTTGCCCAATTTTGACATTGACATCATATTATATCAAAATGTCTGCTTTCAGGGACACCATGGCGGAGACTGAATGAATGCACATTGTCAGTGTGATTTTTGCTGGCTACTCTCAAGAACGCCAGGTAATTAACCGCACAGAATATTTTCCTGATCAACTTCCCCACCCAGGAAAAAAAAAAAAAAAAAAAAAAAAAAAAAGAAAGAAAAAGAAAAAGAAAAAGAAAAAGAAAAACCCTTGAACCAGCCAATACAATCTAGTTACTCATGGCAGCCTTGGAGCACCTCCCCGCGTCCTTGGATATTTTATATACCAATTCATCGAATTCCACATTCTCCAGTTATGATGCGCTCCATCTTTCAGACGACGCATGTTGCGCTATCCTACATCTCCCGCTCACCCAGATGGTCTGCGGCCGTGTTGAACAACAGCAGATCTCACTAGATGCAAAGGAATGCCTCATGGATGGCCAGTTATCGTATATTGATTTTCTTGTCAAAAGTGTCGACGCGATTCTCCGTGCTGAGGGTGCTGCTGGTGCATCACGGACCTGTTCCCAGCTCCTCCACATTGCGGTCGCGGCCTTGTCTGCATTTCTTCAGTCAAATGTTACTGGTCCTCCATTGCCCTTTCGGTCGGCTGATCTTCTGATCGCTGACTTCCTAATGGAAAAGGGTGAGAGAGGAGCCGGGACGGCTGAAACTCTGCAGGCTCTGCGTGAGTCGATGGTGCGCAGCCTGACCGTTGATGGCGAAGCAGCATATAAACTCACGCCCAACGTTGAGCTCTTCTGCCTGGCCAAAGCGATTCTGAATCATCCGGCTATCGTTCCCTCCTCCACCGGTGAGAACGAGACGGCTAAAAATACGCCATTGCTTGCCTGGACGTTTCGGATGAGAGTTAACTTCTTGCATCAGAAGATGCTTTCGGAAAATACCACGACGTTGCAGTCACTTATCTACATGGACTTGGACTTTTTGGGTGATGAGATTTTACAGGCTGATTCTGCAGCTTCGCGAACTGTGGAGGAACGCGCGAGATTTCTATTAGAAAGAGCGGCGATCCATACGCATCATGGCTTAGACACCAAGGCCAGGGCAGACCTAGAGCATGCTGCACATGAAACTGGGTTCCAATATGCACTGACGGGGAAGTTGGGGAAGCGGACCAAATTTCAGGATCGAGATATTAGTCAACTTGTTGTGTTGGCGAAAAGCGCGGATGGAGGGCATATATCAGGGACTCCAGCTGATCAAGACCAGAAAACTCTGACACAGAAGAGAATATGGGACACAGGAGCAGCAAACTCCAAGCCTAGAAATCTGGATTTAAACGACGACACGCTTTTGGAGGCTATATCTTTCAAGAAAGACGATCCAGTAGAGGAACAGGAGAGATCGATGACGATTCAGGACCATTCAACTCTACCCCCGGTTCTCGCAGCTCTTGATCCCTCAGACCAGCCAAAACTGAACGCGTTGGATTCCATCATCCTCCTTTCTATTGCATCAGCCATAACCAATACCTCACCACAACATGGACTCACGAGAGAGGAAACATTACCCTACGCGACACGAGTTCTCGATGGTAGAAGCTCGAACTGGCAGGTCTATTCTCAGGCTCTCCTAGTTCGAAGTAAGATCGAAGGGTACCGGTCACGAACAGTGGAACGGGGTTTGCTACAGCTACAAGCACTAGTTGACCAGGTTATTGCTGACACAGCATCCGATCCCATTTCCAGTACCGGTGAAGCTTCTGAGCAGGCTTCTACTTTTCTTCCTCGCCCTGAAGCATCAGAGTCAGCACCTGCAAGGGATCGGCTCGAGTATATTTGGCTTCTCAACTTCTCTACCAGATGGGACCTCGAGGCTGAACTTGCTTCCCGATGGGTTAGTCTGGGCGGTCTCCGCAGTGCCCTTGATATCTATGAGCGACTGCAGATGTGGGCAGAAGCGGCCTTGTGCTATGCCGCTACAGACAGAGAAGACATGGCTAGAATTATGGTGCGGAGGCAGTTATTCAAACGGAAGAATCCAAGCTCTACTGATGGCAATGATATTTTTGAAGGTGGTGAACTCCCACAGCTCCCCGTGGATGCCCCGCGCCTGTTTTGTATTCTGGGTGACATCGACAAGGACCCTGCAATGTATGAACGCGCATGGACAGTTTCGAATCAGCGATATGCTCGTGCCCAACGTTCCCTCGCGCGCTTCTATCTATCCACCAAACCTCCTTCATTTGACAAAGCAGAGGAAGCGTACTGCAAGAGCTTGGCTATCAACCGTCTCAACCATAGTGCCTGGTTTGCGCTTGGGTGCGTGCGGCTTGAGTTGGAGAAATACGAGGATGCTGTGGAATCGTTCACTCGAAGTGTGCAGTTGGAGGAAACAGATGCTGAGGCCTGGAGCAACCTTGCTGCAGCACTAATCAATCTTCCTCCACCAACCACCACCACCACCACCACCACCACCGAACCAGTCACAATTGCCGATCAGAATACAATAGATGTTTGTGGAGAGGAATCCACTCCCGTTCCACAAAAGCCTGACCTACACAAGCATAAACGCGAAGCCCTTGTCGCCCTGAAACGAGCCGCCAAATACAAACACAACGACCACCGCATCTGGGACAACCTGCTGACAGTCAGCGCATCCATTCCGCCCCCGGACACCCCCTTTCGCGACATCATCTACGCTCAGAAACGCGTCATTGAACTCTGCGGTCCCAAGAAGGGTGAAAAAGCGGTCGACATCAACATCCTCACCATGCTCGTCGACACCCTTATAGCGGATCATGAAGTTAGTAACTCCAACCATGGCGTGTCGAAATTCATACCTACGCCCCCGCCCCCGCCCCCGCCCCCGCCCCCGCCCCCGCCCGCAACAGTCTTCCGCTGGGGCACGATCCCGGCCCTAATCCTCAAACTCCTCGACGAAGACGTCGTCCCGCTCATTACACACTCAGCACAACTATGGCTGCTCGTTGCCAAGGTAGAGGCGTGGCGGAATAGACCGTCACGCGCGCTGGCGGCGCATGAGAAGGCGTGGCGTGCTACTGTCGCATCATGCACGCAGGGGGCGTTCCAGTTGGGCTATGAGAAGAAATGGGTGGAGGTGGTGGAGGCGACTGAACGAGTTGTCCATGAGGGCTATGCTGTCTTTGGGCCTATGGATAAGGAGAAAGAAGGGACCGCAGTTCTGGAGGAGGGAGGGAAAGCGAATGGGAGTTGTGGAGCAGAGTTGGTCGCGAAAGATTGGAGATTTAAATCCCGTAGTGCGGTGCGGAGCGTGCAGGGCAAGGGGAAGGAGTTTTGGGAAGAAACTGAGGGTTGGAGGCGATTAAAAGAGCTGAGTGCTGCAGTTGCTGGCGGTAACTAAATGATTTCGTGGTCTTGGCCATAGGGATATTGTAACTCATGAATGATTATTCGTTTTAATTACAATAGAGTAGAGAAGACATAACAATAGAAGATGGCATCAGGATAATCTGATGCCGCACATCCGCGAAGCTGAAGAGCCCTCCCAAAGTCTGTTCATTCTCCTGTTCATTCCATTGACTATGCGGGTGCTTCCCCTTCGCTGGTGAAACAGGTCTCCCATATATTTCATACCACGTATACAACTCGCTGTCTGTTCCGGTATCATATCTGTCGAATTGTATGGGTCTATGGTAGTTACTCTTCTGAGAAACGAGAAAGAAAAAAAAAAAAAAAAAAAAAAGAAGAGAGAAGAGAAGAGAAAAAGAAAACGTTCTATAGTGATTCCCGTAATTGTTCCCTATCCCATACTAACAACCGATTCGAGTTTGACCGAAGAATGTCTATTTTTTAGACATTGATGACACTTCTGTGTAGTTAGGCAGAAAAAACGAAAAGCAGCGAAGAAGAGTTTGTAACGAATGCCAGACATCAAACATAACAGAGTCAGCGAGAATCAAGAATGAGCAACCGCATCACCACAAATGATAGTAGGGGCAAGTAAACGGTTCGTGTTTTAAAAATACTTTCCACCTATCCCAACGGCCAGCCGTCTCGATATAGGATTGTACGCACCGCACAGCGCATCTAGAGGCACCTAACTACCGGCAATGCGAACTACCGCTTGCGTGGTCGTAACATGTATCCGTGCTTGTGAAGTGCATCACCTCCAGAAGTATCCCAGCCTTTCCCTGTGCTTGTTTCCACTCTTGGTACTTCTTCGAGGTCAGATGGGGGCTGGAGCGAAGGTAGTTATGTGTTAGTTTTCACATCATAGAAGAATATATCTTTCGAGCTGCGAATAACGTACAGAACTTGACCCAGCGTTATACCCCTTGTCGCTCTCTTCCAGTAGGCGCCGGCCATCATCTGACAATTCATAGTTATCGGTTCCAAAGGTGGATGAGCAATCAGCGATGGCGTGTTCATTGTCGCTTGCAAACACCTCCCCACTAGAAAGCCTTGGATGAGGTTCGAGTCTATCAGAAGAGCCGCGAATTTTGACTCTCCTGGAGCGGCCCTGGGTAAGAATTGGGCCCCCTCCCGACAATCGTTTGGGATTGGGTGCATCTGCTGGGATTAAATCTGCATGTCTCTTCAGAGGCGTTTTAGCTCCGTCGGCTACGTTGGCAGTTGATGCATGTCCCAGCTTCTCAGGGGTTGCAGCCTTGCATACTTCCATCTCGTCTCCACTCAGGTGCGAAATATTCGACTCTGCGGCGCTAGGGAAGACATTACTGGTAGCAGTTTCGAATGCTAGAACACCTACGTTGGGTTGTGCGTTCCACGCTGGGGCAGCGAACGGAGGATGTACATATCTGGGGTGGTGTCTTTCGCCGTGTTGACTCCCTTCATCACTACGTAAGACTGCAAAGGAAGCTTCAAGACCCTGAGCGGTAATCTGGGCCTGTCGCGAGATTAACTGCATGGAAGACTGGGGATGGAAACTAGTGGTTAGCCCACTTGTCAATGGGCTTGTGTCTCCGTGTCCTGGAGGCGGTTGTGCGGTAAGTGCAGGAGATTGTGACATGACTGCCCCCTGTCCTCTGAGATCTAAATTTCTTCGTTCTGCATCGGGGAGTGCAGAACCTTCATGTGGAATCGAATATCCTGTGCTTCGCGTGTCTACAGCCCTCGTAATGTCCGTAAATGATGCACTTATCAACGCATCCTCCCGTTCTCGTCGAGTCATGTCTGCACCATAAATATGTGAGATATGCTGCTCCCAAGCGGGCCTCTGTTGTAGCTTGTCCCCTTCTGTGTTTGAACGGTGAGTCCAATCGGGTCGAAAGTTAACCCATTTCCCCATTGCGGGAAATAGGTAAGTTAAAACATAAAGGAATTGGGAGAGAAAATATTTATCCTGAATATGAAGCTCATAAGTATATAGCATCTAAAAATGAAGGTGAAGCAACAGAAACCAGCATCGACCAACGTAAAACTGCATAGAGAACATGCATGGCGGCGAAGCATCTGAGCAAGAAATGGCCCGCCACAATGTATATAATAAACATAGAAACGTAGAAACACCGACGGCTCCCACGTCTTTTTGGCAGGCCTGAGTCACGATGAAGATGATGATGATGATGATGATGATGATGATGATGAAGAAGGGGAGACCAAGCGCGTGCGTGTCCAAAGGATTTGTTTGGGCTGTGGGACCGCAGAGAAGGCGTCTGAGACCTTCTGCAGCTAGAGGCAAGGACAGCATTTCGGAAAGGTCGGTGTTAGGTGTTAACATCGTAATGTTCCTTCGATTAGTCACCTGGATTCTACGTGCGAGATCCACCATATATCAGTAGAGGGAGAGGGAAATTGGCTTTTTCCATTCTGTCGTGGCGAATATCGTCTTGATCGAAGAGGATAGAACAATCTCCTGCGGCTCCAAATCAATGCTGCCCGTGCCTCCTCCTCCTCCTCCTCCTCCCTGACCACCTATCGTCAAATTACGTGTATTTGTCTGCTTCGTCCTGCCAGTAGAAGAATACCCTCCCTCGTCGTTAATTTCCACCAGAAAAAACTTGTCGGCCAGCCACCTCTGCGTAAACAGCAGCCTTCTCAATTGCATCCAAGAGGGCCTTCTTTTGGGCTTCCTTAGCAAGGACCCGGGTCGTCTCCTCCGTCAATCGCCAGTCGATCCTCTCCACTTCTACAAATGGCATCATGAAAAAGCTGGCTGGTGACTATGCTGAGCATAACGAAGTCGCGGAAAATCGCGGAGATATTGGCATAGGCTGAAAAAATTTGCGTGGGCCGGCGGGTTTGCCTTTGTCGTCTAGTGGGATCGCCGACGAGGAGGAGATTGATCCTATAGTAAATAGAGTAACGGCTGCTTCAGGGGTGGCACCCCTGCTCTCCGTCTTTGGAGATAACTCGCGAAACAGCTGGTGCAGGCTATTTACTGTGTTGGTGGCATTCTGTGCCGCTTCTTCTTGTTTTGGACTCTCTGCCGATACACTCACAGTGAGAACGGCCCTTTCGGCCGTGCGGTTCAGGTGGCATTCGTCAGGCACATTTATTTCGAGAGTGGGCATGTTGAAGTTCACATGGTCTTGTAGAGCTTCTACCATTGGAGAACGAAGCTTGATGCTTGATGTTCGAGGCAGTCAAAGGAAGGAAACGTGTCTACCCGCGGAAGATTGAAACAGCTGAAAAAGGCTGCCGGCGCATTGGGGCCCCCCTTTATATGACAACCACTTCGAACCCATAGTTATCAGGTCACTGCCTGCCCGATGACACCCACTACTAATTAACTACCCCACAACCGCATAGCCACAAGAACGGATAAATGGCTGCATCCATAGACCCTGGCAGAGGGAGCTGAACATGCTCAGCGTCTATACATCCCTGATCCCGATAATCCGCGGCTGAGGGGGATTTCACTGCTGATCCTCCAATGACGCTCCTACTGTGGCTGATGAATAATGATGGTTTAATTACGGATGCGTGTGTCTCTTCGTTCGGTCATTTCCCCTTTCTTCCCCCCCCCCCCCCCCCCCCCCAAAAAAAAAAAAAAAAAAAAAAAAAGGCTATCCATACAGTTATGTATTGTGTGTTTGGTTGGTCCTTCCTTAGGGAGGGCTGGCCCGCTAACTGATAAATATGCGAACATCCCGTGAGGTGGTTGCGGGCTAACTAGTCAGTCAATAAATTAGTTTTTGTTGGGCGTATGGTTGGCCTGGGCTGCCGCTCCACCGTATGTGATATAGCATATATTAGATAGCTAGTTAGGCCTCCCAATATGAGAGATTCAACCAATCTCACATTAGTTACTTGGAGGTCACCTGACGTACACGGCCGGATGTCGGAGGACAGGAAAGTAGATGACTTAGCTGGGTAGCTGCAACATGGGGATTTCAGGTTCTTTTTATAAACTAATTCCCTTTGGGCAGTGAGTTTTTTCAATTCCCAATTCCTGCAGGTATGTATATGTGTAAACAATGCTAGAATCACCCTTTGTTGTAATCTAAACCAGACAATGCCTCGCTGATCTCCTGTAGAGGAGAAGCTGGAAGGAAGAAAAATGGGGAAAAAATGGCAAGACCTGGATGCAACTGATATGTAAAAAAAAAAAAAAAAAAAAAAAAAAAAAAAAAAAAAACATGACTCCAGGAAGTAAACTATGTATATTGCGCGGGTTGGTAGAAGGGGAAATATGATAAAGAGGAATGATTCAAGTTGGACTGGTGGGAAGCAACAATTACCCGTTGCATGAACCTGGAACGAAAAATGCTGATCAGCCCTGAACATTGTCACAGTTGCACGACAACAGAAAGGGAAAGAGAGGAACGGAACCGAGAGGGAAAGGGATAAAAAGAACGTGGGCAGAAACAACCCTGTATAAGTTATGCCCTAACGCCAGTATGATATAAAACGGAAAGCCATCTGAACAAGCGCAGAAAAAAGAAAATGCGCGTGCTAACCACGCGGGATTGCTAGGACTTTGGATTTTGGGGAAATAAAAGTCCGAGAAAATGAAGAGATTTGGACGAAGATCTGTGTGTACGAGGAAAAGAAAAGGAAGAGGAAGAAGGGGAAGAAGGTAAAGGAATGCCCAAGGTAGCAAGTGACACGAGGCAATGAAGTTAAATCTCAGCCGTCATTGAAATATATATTTCTACTTTGTCCCTCCTGTTGCATCTCATGATTCGCGTCAAAAATGTGCAAAGAAGAAAAAAACAGAGCCGAGGGGACCATGGTTAAAGAAAGGAAGAAGGGAGAAAAAAAAAAAAAAAAAAAAAAAAAAAAAAAAGGGGGAACTTGAAGACGAAATGATTAAATACAACACAGGGAACGAAAGCCCTGACGAAAAACGTGAACTTTTTCAAGTCCCGCCCCCTCTTCCCCCTTCCAACCCACCCCAAATACCCCCGTGATACACGTATGATTACATTCCATTCCAACCTGAAGCAAAAAACAATCATCAATCAATCAATGAAAACTTAACGCATTGCAACTGAGTTCATCTAATTTAGTTGCCTGCCACAACAGCATTTCCGATCTATGGAACGGCAGTTGGTTACTCTTCATCAGACACCCACAACTCAATGACGGACATATCCCCGTCAATTCTCAGTGAAGGCTAATGCGTAATATTCGGTACCGTAGTCGGATCTAGATCGTCAAAGACCATCCCCGGTTCATCAGAGTCATTCAGCATCGCTAGCCGTGATTCCGAATCGCTCATGTCGCCGCCGCCAACGGCCTTGTTGCTAACATCGTCATCTAGATCCTCATCACCGTCGCCGTCGTAGAAGGAGTTGGCGGGCGCGGAAACGAGACCTGACGGTCCATACGGTACCTCTGCACGGTCAAATGACCATATTGGGTGGTTGGAGAAATTCAGCTCTGGGCCAAAGCTTGCGTCGAACCCTTCATCTTCCAGATCCATGTCTTCTAGATGGTTCCGGCTGATGCCATCTAGGCCATGCTCGAAGTATTCTGGGACGTCGTCATCATCCCTCGCTTGGATTCCGCCCCGCAAACCACCATCTCCCGCTTGGTGAATTGCTGCGGCTCCGGTTAATGCGCTCGACGACCCACTGCGGGAGGAGCCACCGAGGCGCTGGCCTTCCCCCGAAGGGGACGGCTGTCGGGAGTCGGTCTGTGAATCAGAGTCGGCTTGGTCTTGGTTGTTCGCCGTTCTGGTGACGCTGGCGAGATATTCTCCGCCTAAAGGGACGTCAGAACGACGGCGATAGAATAGAAGGTATGCGGCAGAGGTAACCACTGCAGAAGGGTTTGTTTTTTTCGAAACGTGGGAGTCTAGGATCGGTGTTAGCAGGTGTCGGAGTGGGCAAATATAAAGAAAGAAAAAAGTCAAAGCTGTTGAAAATCCTTACCATTGTATTCATACCAACACCCATCAAAAAAGTTCTTAGCGAACGCAGTATAATGCCCACCACCAAGGCCGCCGTAGTGATTATCGACAGCGATCAACTCATACTGCAGGCTCTTGCCCTCCTCAGGCATCTGCACCCGGCCAGTCATATCCAACTCATGCGGGAAATCAACAAGTGCGTCAATCTTATCCCGGAACCCTCTATTGGCGCTAAAACGTTTCAGATGCATCACCAATATATCTGGACACTTCCACAGCTCAAATTTCTTCGACGCGCGACGGTGCTCCTTGCAACGGGGACAGTACCAGGCGTCATTCTCGGAGAGAATCTCCTCCTTGCCGAATTCATCCAAACACTCATCCAGACTAACCCCGCGCTTTTTCCGGGATTGACGCAATTGCCGTTTCTCAGCTAGTTCCGGGTCGGGAACACAATCGATATTCATCCATGTTGGGGATCCTCGCAGGGAGTCCTCTTCACGCGGATCACCTGCGAAGAGAGCGTCGAATGCGTGTTCATTCCACTCCAGAATAATACCCTCTCCGGCACGTATCAGGGGAATGGGTCTCTGTGGTCCGTTACGGACTGCAGATGTCTTCGGCTTCTCACGTCCAAACTTGTGTAGGAGAGTCGCATTGTGTGGATAAGAGTCTGTGCCACTCTCTGTGCAGCTATCGTCCTTGGTCTCCTGAGAGCCAGAGTCGTATAAGTCATGACCATCTTTCGAGTGAGCGCTATTAACACGGCGAGCAGGACCGCTGAGTTCGTCCTCGCTACTAATAGGGCTGTTTCCACGGCTGGCGAACTTCTTCTTTGCATGGACACGTTTGTTCTGCTTCCTGGGCAGTCTGGAGGCCATCGAAGTGAAGTCTTTGATTTCGTCAACGGAGGAAAATCCGGTGGGCACAGCATCAGTAGATCGCATGATTTTCATCTCGAATAATTTGCGAAGATTAGGCGGGATGAAGCTACCAGGCCGAAGAACTTTCGGAATAGTAACAGGATTATTTCTGGCTTTCGATTTAATTTGACTTGATGGATCGGAAGCATCCCGCATCGATACATCAACTAGACCGTCCTCCCCGTCAACGGAAGATACCTTTATCTTGGGATCGGAGGAGTCAAAGTCATCGTCATTGGTAACGACAGTATCGGAATCCTCAGCTGGACTAGAGCTCATGACAGCATCTCCATCATCTTCACGGAGAAAATCTCGACTTGTTAGATTTGCCGAGTTTCGCAGAACTTTACGCAGTATGCTATCATAATCATATGCCTCTTCGCGGTTAACCACAATATATGAAGGAGCACCGAATAGTTGCCGTGAAATTCTAGCGCCTTGAGATTTGATGGTACGGTGGAAAACGGGGATTAGCATCCTGTCGCATTTTGGGGAGTCAAAAGGTGGAATATCTTGGTCAGCGGAGCTACTGGTGAAGACAAGGCTGGAGTAGGAAGATCGTTTGGGGGGTTTATCTGGGTCGTAACTAGTTGGTACGGATTCAACTTCGAATATACCGATATCATCCGATGCACTAATCTGACAATCGGCAATGCTTGACGTATTATCAAACATCTTATAGAACTTTTGCTTGTAGATCTCAGCCATAACAAGTCTGTTGGTATCGACGTTAACTTTTTCCCCCACATATTCTTTCAAAGCCTTGACACTGGAGTTTTTGTCGATGTCAACATCCAATCGAACGGGGCGGGAATAAAGAGGGAAGAAAAACAATTCTTTGCTCCAAAGGTTTTCAATCGGGAGTTGCAAGGTGAGATTGCTAAATGGATCGAAAATTATGCTAACTTTGTCACAAACGGGACAGACCACAGTGGACTTGTACATTCCTGCGAAAAGGTCAGTAATTACCGAGTCATTTCGTGCCTTATAGATATCCCAGCATTTCCTAGCAAATCGTTGCAGTGCAGCATTGTCGTTAACCATATCATCAGTAGAATCTGGTTTTTCGATATACGGCTTCTTTTGAATCCTATTCAAATCCTCCTGCAACCCGTCCAGAAGGAAAAGCACAAACTCTTGAGAATCTTGCTGGCCATACCCAGAGAACGAAGGACCATATCTTCCGATCGTTTGCTTAAATTGACGGGGAGCAAAAGAGGAGGTTCCATTTTCATCAAACAACTGATGCAACAGATTTGCATAAGCCTTAGCAACATTCCCATCATGAGAAAGTGGATTGCCTGGATTAAGGTCCTTCCTGTATTCATCCTCTATTATGAAAAGGGAAAACCAATTAGATTAGAGAAAGAAAAAAAAATATACATATATAAATATAGTAATTTTCGAAGGCGGTACAGTACTTACGGAGGAAATATTGAGTCAATTCTTCTACACTCCGAACACACTGTAAGGCGGAGTTCATATAGCAACTATTTCCAAGATTGCTCAAGCCAGTGACGCCACGAGAGCGGCCGTCTTTACGCTGCCGTCCCCTAGTAACGGGCCCAACAGCGGGTGATGAGGCTCGACCGCTGGTAGCGGGAGCTTTGGCCTTAGCCTTGTTTTGGGAGCCGGCCTTGATTGCAGAAACAGAAAGATGATTTGTGTTTTTGCCAGCGCAATCAGCAACCCACTCTCCGCCACCAGGACCACCAACTTGTTCTTCTAGCACAATGACATCGTCGCCTCCCAGGCCGGCAAGGTGCAATGTAAGGCTGCCGTTATATTTTGGATTGGCTGTTTGGTCCTTCATTTCAAGTAGTTCACGTTGAGAGCCTTCGACAAGAGCAACGAATTTGTTCACGTCCAGCACAAGGCTGTTGCCAGCGTTGGCGGTCAATGTGGCGCCAGGGGCAGGGGAGGTGCTTCTGGATGCCGCAGGGGTGATGATACCAGACGTTGCGGTGCTGTTCAGCCCTTCGAGAATTCTCCAGACACGGACTTTTGTAGACATTTCGATAGATGCCAAGCTTTTCACGTTCCGTAACCACTGCTGAAACGGTGTGTGTCTGCTAGCCAGAGTTTTTACAGGAGCACGAGCTTTGTCCTGGGCGATCTGAGCCTGGGATTGGGAAGGGTTTGGTAATTTTAAAATGGTAAAAATTGGAGGGTTGAGCTCGTACTGGACATTTTCCGTAGTTCCCGTGGCGGTGTCATGAGCGAATCGAACAATGGCAGGAGAGTCTCTCGAGAGGCCGTACCATTTCATGATCATTTCCCAGGCGTCTTCTGGTAGCACTTCGAAGTCCTCTCCGATCTGCAAGCCAGGTCGTAGGGGAACGAATAGCTCGCCAGCCTCATCTTTGTAAGAGAGGGAAGGATCCGTAACCAAAACAAGATCTGAGTTGTCGACAGGACCAATTTCTCCTTCTGAAGCAGTTTTATCGACTTTCTCCCGTGGCAAGCCTCCTTTGGAACTCCTCGAAAGGACACGTCCGAGCCAGTTCGCAGAAACCACATATCCCTTCTGGTTCTCCTTCAGCGGTTGCAGCAGCAGTTTGGTTACAATGGCGACCTGGTCGTCGATTGACGGCATGTCATGACTGGCGCGAGGCTGAGTATGGGATGGTTTGTAATCTTCACGTGTGGATGAGGTATATGTCGACATGCTGGATGGTGTGGGATAGACGCTATCCGAAGACGAGCTAACTGTGTCTTCGGAAGAAGCAGACTTTGGGTTCTCATGCTTTACCTCCATGGAATTATCATCCTGCCCATCCATATCCACAGATACAGCTCTACGATGCCTCGAGGGTCGATCCGTCTGCTTCTTGCTCTTGGAAACAGGGTTGTAGGATGACAAGACTTCCTTCTCCTCGTTGCCACCAGACGGAGCGGCCCCCATTTCGACATCTTGAGGTTGGCGGTCGTCCTCACCCATTTCAGCAGCAGGCCGCTTTACAGCGGGGGCTGACTGCAATTCTTGTCGACCATTCTCAGAGACATCATCCGCTCCATGAGGATGAGGAGACGAGCCCGACATGCCTTCAGATGCGGCCATGACAGCAGCAGGAGCAGAAGCAGCAGCAGCTGAGGGCTCTGTATTCAAGCTGAGTTCGGCGTAGGCAGCACTGGGAGAGCTGGCAGCGGTATCTGGAGAGCCTGGGGTGGCAGATCGAACCTTTTTCGGAGTCCTTGTGCAATGTTTTTTTCGACGGAGTTCGCGTTGTATGTGGGCAGGGATGTATGCTGGACCAGACGAAGCAGTTGTGGCGGAAGGGAGCGTGGTAGAGGCGTTGCTTGCGTCAGTTGAGGAAATGGGACTTGTAGTGAACGGTATCGATGTCAATGCCGATATCGACGTTGATGGTGACGTTGGCGACGATGCTGTGGGCGCTGTGGTTGCTATGGTTGCTGTTGTAGGCAAGGCAGAGGCAGATCCGCTAAGATGGCTGTTACTGGTACGCCGCCGTAGCCTGGTGGAGGAACGAGGGCTGGAAAAATTGTTCGTTTGGGGGGAAGAACGGGAAGGGCGGCCACGGGCTCCAACTTTGCACTCTGCAACCTTGCGTCTCTTTGAAGAAGGCGTGGTGAAAGTGAGCTGACCACGGGCTGTGGCAGCTCTATGGTGCAAGAGGGGAGCGGTGGGGTTGTTTAGAGCACAAGGATGTATGTACGTCCAGGAGAAGGGGAGAGAGGGAGAGAGGGAAGAAGGGCGCGGGAGGGAGAGGATGGGGATATGGGAGTAAAGGGCGCCAGAGGTCCAGAGGTGGGTCTTAACAAGGCGAAGACCAGGTTGGGCGAGGCATAGATTTTGGCATATTAAAAAGAGACGAAAGTGTTGGTGGTTTGTTAAGGGGTGGAAAGGCCGGTAAGAGTATGGAGCGGTATATAGGTCGGGTGGTTTGGTGGGCGGTTGGTTAACTAGTTCCAGCGGGAGAAGTTTTTTTTTGGTGGTGTGGTTGGATGGGAAAAGTTGGGCGGGGGGTGACGAAACACACCGGTGTGTGTGTGGTAAGTTTAGGTAAAAATGCAGTAGAAAAATGGTAACTAGATGATATTACTACAGACAGTGCGTGCTGAGGAATGTAACTAACCGTCTGTTGATTAAGGTCACGCTCGGTAGTCAGGCCTGAGATGATCAGGCAATCTTCTTGCTTGTGCTGACTGAGGAGTATGATCTCTCTACCCAGGTAGGTATTCTCTTCTGTTGATCATTGGAAGAGATGCTCATACAAAATAAATGGAGGAAGCGTGTCTTGAGTACACAGCTTTGTTAAGTTGGTTAAACTATCTATCACTGGAAACATCCGTATCTACTGTCCAATACGTAAAAACACTCCGAATAGACAGTATTATATACATTTAATTAGGGTCGTGATGGTAACTGTCCTCTCTTCCCTTTTGTACTCCCTGGCACTACCAACTTTAAATAGAATCCTTGCTTCTCTCCACAATCCCGTACAAACTCCGGCAGGGGTATGGTTGATGGTAAAGAAACCGTCAAAGGTTTACAGACATCCTATTCTAACTCCCAAGGAATCTTACCTTTTTATGAATAAAGCAAACATTAATAAACTCTAAGTGAGGCCAGGTCACTTTCTAAACTATACCAAGTGGTATTAGATACAGTCAATTAACAAGTAGAGATGGAAGGGAACCCCCACCACCATGATTATTTTTGCCACATACAAAGACGAAGCTCAAAATAGAATGGAAAAAAGATAAAAAATAAAGATAAAGATAAACAAATAGTTAAACAAAAGAAAGATTTTCAATGCAAAGCTACAATGTCATTCATTTTTCATGCCTTTAATGAATTCCCAGTCATTCAGACTTTGAATCAAATTAATATATATATGGTTCGGGGGAAGGAGGAGGAATCATTATTCAGTGGATTACTATCTTGTCCACTTCTTCCCTCGCCTCAGTCCATGTCTCAAGGTTCTTGCGCGCCCAGTCAAGGTGGCAGCGGGCATATGATACCTGAATGGCGGCGGCGCCAAAATAATTTAAGAAATAAAAAAAATAAGCAGTGGAACGAAAAGCCATAAAGAAAATTTGATGAATCAATCAAAGATATAAAGGGGGGAATGAGAGAAGAAGAAGGGGGAAGGGGGGGGGGATGGTTTGAGGGCTACATACCATGTACCGCCGCAGATCGTTTTCCTTTTCCTTCTGGAATCGCTTCAGATCTTGCAAGACCCCGGAACTGGCATCCTTCACGTCTTTCTCGGATACTTCGAGTGCTTGCTCCAACTGCAGATAATAAGAGTGGTCAGCCGAATTAGGATTCCTTCCGTCCACTTATTGATAAACAATGATAATTACGGTTTGGAGGGAGAGAGGTAAGGCGTATCAAAAACCAACCTGCAATAAGATCTCCTTTGTCTTCCCAATCTGATCTCGCCGTGTCCTCTCCGGGTCAACATCAACAAACCCATGTACCGCATGGCTAATTCGACCAAATATCTTATTTGTCACGAAGTTGCCGCTCGAGGTTTTACGGTGACTTGGCGGTGTTGCTGTGGGAGGTTCCGCTGTCCTCTGAGGCAGGCCCTGCGATGCAGATGGCTGTGGAGAGTCTCCTCCCCCTGATGGGAAATCTGAGTCGATGGAGGCGGTATCTTCTGCTGGACTCGCTCGAGCTCCTTCAGCAGGTCCCGATTCAGGGGTGCTGGGTGCAGAGGAGTCCGATAATGATCTTTTAAATGTTGCGGGTGTAGTGCTGCTACCTGTGCGGTTAAGATACTGCTCGATCCGTTTGGCCTCCAGCTCGCTTCGTTCTAGAGAGTCCAGTAATGCTCTTTTCTTACTGAGCTCGTCCCGCGTCATTTCTTGTTGGATTCGTTTCAAGATCCGGTAGCGCAAAACGTTACGGACGACGCCGGCAAATTGTGCGCTCTCCCTCATTGGTTCCGCAAATGTCGCGCCAAGGGTTGCAGATAGTTCCTCCGTCTCAATATAAGAGGTGTCCGCAGCCTGACCAATTCGTTCGATAGCAGCAGCAACAGTTGCGGAAGGCTCGGAGAGTGAGAATCCATTGTATCGAGCCCCAAGCTCCATTAGATCAGCCGAAAGTGACGAAAGATGCGTCAAGGTGCGCCGGTTGACCTTTTCAATATTTCCTTGCAAGAGCAGTTCAAGCTCACGGGTTGACACCTCAAAATTCACAAAGTATGGATCTAGATCTTCTTCACTTAGATTGCGGGATGTTGGAGGGAATCGGCTTAGGAAGGACCCGTTTCCTGGACCTGAAGACGTAGCATTATCTAAAGAAGGTGGAGACATGGCGGCAGAAAACTTCAATTTGGCAGAAGACGACGGAATTGGAAGCCAGGCATGCGCAGGTTGCGGGTTTGCTGGGTCAAGCGGAGGCGCTTTTAGATTGTTCTTGGGAACAGAGGAGGCGGGGTGCGAATGAAGCACTTCGTTCTGCAGGGAGTTAGGTACCATGGTCCACAGGATATAATCTGACTTGATGTTTTGATGAGCTCACTAACCCAACTTGCATTTGGATCCAGAAACCTCCACCACACCCCATCCTCCCGAATCTCCTTCATCCTCCGACATCTGTTAAGGAAGACAGCCAACATGCGTTTTCGCAAATCAATGATGGAGGTATCCTCCTTAGCCTTGGTGGGTTTCGCCGCATAATCTGCCATTGTGTGTTTCTCGGGAATTGGAGGTATGATGAGGGTAGGATGAAGATTAATGAGGGTGGCGCGGAGGGAACTAAATTCAGAGTATCGACGTCGAACTTCCAGATCCTGTAGGAAAGTCAGCCTTTAAGGCAAGCAATGACATAAGATAGCAGCACCATCTTTTCCCCTTCTAGGCGCACATACCCCTGTCCGTATAGTATACACAATGAAGCTGCCTCCGCTCTCGTGGTTTTTACCCGCATCCGTAATGAGAATTGGAAGCTCTGGATTCTCGTAGAGTATCTGCTCTATTCGGCTTTGATAGACCCCTTTGTTTCGAGGGTATCCTTGATTCTGTTCGGAATGCGCATATCTCCTCCCCTCGTCTGAGTCTGCAACATCAGGGCTAGGGCTATCTAACCGCGATACATAATCTGGGGGGGGATCTAAAGTTGAGGCTGAAGACTGAGGGGTAGAGGGGGGGTCGAAGGCTGAAGGATGGATTGGGTTAGTTGGAGCGATATACAAGGACGGGGGATATGAAGCCATATCTCACTGGTAGATCCAGGTGAGCCATGGAAATGATCATTAACGGCTTCCGAGTGGCGATCAAAGGACCCGTAGGGGTTGTTGTCTTCGTCGTTCCACATGCTGCCCGGGGAGGCCGAGAAGAGACTCCGGCGGGGAGAACAGGCCCAGTGAGTATGAACGGTTGGATTGCACACAGACGGTGACGGAATAGAAGAAAGATCGGGACACGGGATGTGTATGTGTATGTGTATGTGTATGTGTATGTATATGGCTGTGTTCACGTTAGCGGTAGCGGATAGTTGATGTGAGAGTGTGAAGTTGTGGTTGGTTAATGACAGGACAAACCACTCAACTTGATTGATCTGAGCTTGGCTACACGGACAACGTCACCATATTTAAACATCCCGAACAGGCCAACTATTCATCCCCTTCGATTTTCTTTGCAAACTCCCAACACTCTTCCATACAATGAAAAATAATATGAATTAATTATTAACTAACATCTATCATCTCCAAATCCCGAATCTGAAGAATGCAACGCTCGCTGCAATCCCACTACTATCAAGGTATCATCTAACATGGATGGATATTGCCTGGTGCCCGGTCTGCTAAATTGGCTGCACAATTAAATGTCTCACTCCATCAAGTAGTTAACTGTTGATCACCTCATATGGAAACCCTGAGGTCATCTAGGTAAAGATCGTTTTGGCAATGCACGCATACATTCCCTCCAGCTATTGTTCTTCCTGGCCTCGGATTCGCGCATGGAGGGGGATCTTTCTGGCCTCAACCCTTCGCTAAGTTCGGCTTCTTCCCTCCGGTGTGACCAAACGAGATCGATCCTGACATCCGATGGCGCAGAATAATATTCGGATTCCCTAGTCCTTATGTTCGTTTGTGTTTGTTCTGACCTGCATATGAGCATTAAATCAAACTCGAAACAACAGCCTACCAGGACTGATCTTGCAGCGCTGCTGCTGCTGCTGCTGGTGTTGCTCTTGACGATGCTCTATCACTCGGGTCTCGGGCTGACCCATATCTTCTTGGGTATCTGAGTCATGAAATATACGCATATGGCCATTATTAACAAATCTCAGTGTGGTTCGTTCTGGAAATGAGAGAATTCATACTGTCATTGCTGGATGCGGTTTCGATAGTAGGTTTCGGGCGAGAGGCCCCTTGCTTGATTCGGGGGCCTATTATCTTGCAATGCGTCCGGCTGAGGACATGTTTGATACACATTCCCCTTTCTTCCGTGTTTATCTTGCCCGACAATAGCTGTCGATGCTTCTGGTTGAGGCACTGAGGGAATTCCTCCTTGGTTTGGGCTATGCAGGGTGTTCCCTGCGCTATGAATTTCCAACTTTTCTTTTCTTTTTCTTTTTCTTTTCTTTTTCTTTTCTTTTCTTTCCTTTTTTTCCTTTTCCTTTATTTTTTTCCTTTGTCTCTTCTTTCTTTTTCTTTCTTTTTTTTTGTGATCGAGTGATTACCATCTTGTTCTTCTGTCTTCCATATCTCCCTCGATTTGATACGCTCGGAACAAACTTATGCCCCTTCGTCCGCCTTCCCTTTGTGCTAGCCGTGTTCCCGATCGTGATCCGTTCGGCTGATATGCAGACCCTGGTGTTTGGAGCTCTACGTCCTCTGGATGCCGTCCCTCGGTTCCACTGTAGGGCTCGACTGTATGGGTATAGAAAGTGCTGGGATGGTATTGATGGTGGCGAAGATTTATGTGCTGCGTGCTTAAATGCCCCATGAAGAAGAGTACTATGGCAACTCCCATAAACACGGCGAGAACCGTGATGGTGATACTCCATGCGTTTACGGCCTCAATGGACACTGCAGCCATTTGTATTTTGTGTCGGATGTCCTATGGATGAGTTCAATATGTTCTTCTTTTCTTCTCTGAGTGTGAAGAAGTGCTAAAAGTGTGGACCATTTAATGTATCAGGCGCTGCATTTTTCTATCTATATAGTGAATCCTTATATGAGAACATGGAGTGTCAGCAATGGTGATGATATCTAAGTTTGCTTGTATTTATTTTCAGCAAACTATCTGAAGTTTTTATCTGCCCAGAGGCTTTTTTGTTTTACATTCCTGCTGGCAAACAACATACTCATATCTGTATGTTTCACTTTGCTTTCCACGCAACTTCGCCTCATGCCAATTACTGGCGTTCAAATATTTGCAGTACTATTATCCTGCTGTTGAGACATCTGAAAAGGACTTTGTTCCTTTTCAGATGGGCTGTATTAAACTGCCCATGGGAGGCAGAGGTGCCTATATGTCACTATAGGACAGGCTACCGCTAAACATTGCAGCGTGCTTCCTCGTGGCAGCTGGGATATCCAAATATCCACCTATTACAAATAATGATTATAGCAATGTTTCATTCTATATCATTAAGATCCCAAATTTGGGGTAGGGAGCAATAGCTCCCACATATAAATGTATGAGACAAGAGATATTCGGTATATACATGTTATACATAAAAATGTTCCATCATCTCCGTGCAGTCAAATTGGGAGATCCCTACAAAATTTCTGTCCTCGTCTTTCCCTGTCCTGCTCAATTCAGACTGTATGAACGTTTGTGACGACGAGGCTTTCCCTCCCGAGCACACCCATCGCTCTGTTGACGTCTATGAAATTTCGCTTTCTCCTTTCCCTTCAGTGTTGATGGTCCTGGGTTATTGTCGTCAATATAAATCCTGTCCAACCCTCTCTCAAATGTCTCATCACTTCCATCACAAGCATCCATACTGTTGCGGTGCCCTATCCCTCCGGTCTGGCGTGGCTGTTGACCACGGGGTCCAGTTCCCCCCTCCAACAGACCAAAATCTCGTCTACATTGACATGACCGTGAGCGCTGTGCAGTTCTCAATTTTGGACCGCTTTCGCGGTGGGATCTTGTCATTGATTCCCGTCTTGCGATTAGGAGTGCGTCAGGCACCACTCGCCCTTGATAGTCTGAGATTCGACCATTTTTTGTAGTTTCGTGACTACGGCTATCTTTCACAGCCTGTGAAAGTATGCTTTGGTTTTGTTGTAGTTGAGTGGCTGGCTGTGAGATTCCGGCACTTCTCCTCCCAAACCTTCCACCCTTCCCAGTCCGTCTCCTTTGGCCCGGCTCCCCCATTGCTCGCTCTTCGTCTGGTGGCGGCAGGTGGACTCTCTTTGGAGCGTGAAGGGACACAAATAGCGTCAGTGCGAATAGAAAGAGAAAGACGAGTATCGACGCAGCTAGAATACCACCTTGCTCCTCCGGTGTCCAGGAATACCAGCCCCCTTGGGAATTGGGTTGAAGTTGCTGCTGCTGCTGTGTATCCGGAGTTGGGGTGGTGGATGGTATGGGAATCAGCGTCGCCATGGCTTGGGAGAGCCAGGGGGTATGGAGGGTTTGCTGCAACCAAGGTTGTGGTGATGTTTGTTGGCTGGGCTACCTCGAAGAGCGGTTGGAGCGGTTGAGTGATTATGGAAGAGGACGTGATGTTGGCATTGACGGCATATAAAAGAAGAACCAATTGAAAATTGAATGTAACTAACTGGGAGTATTGAAGACAGAGATCTGTATATTAATACAGTTAGTTAACTGGACGAGGGTTGCAATTGGCATATCTCATATCAAAGGCTCATTGCCCGCTACATTGGAAGCCACAGATCGCCTGAAGCAAAAAAAGGGGCAAATGCATCCAGAAGCAAGAACAAAAACATATACAACTACTGTATATATTCTTTTTACAAGTAATTGGAATAACACCAGCGTAAATTTACAAGTAAACAAAGTGGGAATTATGACTTCGTTTAAAAATAGAGCTTTTGGAAGAGATACACGAATAAAGAAAGTATTTGGACTGGGAATTTCCCCTGAAAGAAAGAAACCAGCTACTGCTTCACATAATACGCAAAACAATGTATACAAAGCAAAAGAAAGAGACCTCTCGACAAACGGGATTAAAGCCCGATATTCAAGATGCAGAGTTCAAGTTTGTAAAATGACTGTATGTGGATTCCTTGAAGGCAAATGGAGGAAGTCTAAATGCATCAGCATGATCATTTTATTCATCCATTTGAATATAGATATTTAAATAGCTTTGCAGCAAACATGCTCGCTGTATTCTAAGCAAGAGTGTTTATAAGTCCTATTTGCGTTGTCTTCTCCAATTCCCTTCTACATTAAATATTTATCCTCATCTCGTCCCAATGATGTTCCGGGGGGGGGAAAAATTAAAATAGTACGCAACATTTAACCACAACCAGTCCTCTGACTAGTGCTAACCGCTATAGCCATTGCCCGTCGCAGGGCCTCCACTTGTGTGCCCGCTTGCCGGGAGTCCATTGCCCGGCTGCGGGTTGGTTTGCGGTTTCCCATTCCCATTCCCATTCCCTGTTTGCTCGTTAGCTGGATTCCCATTTGCTACCTGTCCATTGGCCGGTCGTCCATTATTGCCGGGTATTACATTGACAGCTGACGGTGGAGCTGGATTAGGAGGAGATGGATTATTGGTCGATGGTGTAGTGGCGACCTGGGATTCCTGAGCAACGACTGCTTCCTCCACCTGTCGCGTGTCTCGCATCACCTTGTGCATTTCCATATTGAAGTAAAATACCGAGGAGAGGTGGAGGCCGACTCTCCATATGATGAAGGCGAAAACGGGAATTAATATGAGGATGAGGACAATAGCATGGTTAAGCTGCATGGCTTGAAGGCAATAGAATTACCTTGGGATGAGTGATTAGTTAAGGGCTGCAATAGTTTGTGGCTATAGAGAGAGGTTTCGGTATATTCACTATAGGAGCGCCTAGATTACAATAATAGGCAGTCTTTGCATGATAGGCATGCGGATGAAGCAATAATATGCCGTACGAGGTGTCAAACAATCGTTGCGCAATATCGAGTGCTGGAGACAAATCAATGACAGATGTCTTAAGGGGATTAAAGATAGCTAGGTATGCATGCTGCAGGGTGTATTAGCAAGCAATATACAGAAGATTGGAAAAAAGACTCCAGACAGGAAAAACATACCAAAGTTCAAGTTAAAAGTGTATTTTTATAACCTGCTTTGAGATGGTTGAGTCAGGAAATTTATAAATCAAAACAAATAGTCGATGGTGAGATATTGCCAGGCAACAAAGAGACGTCGGGTCGCGGTTCAAGGGGTTGTGGATGAATGAAAACAGACAAATCAAAGGGGATGTCACAGACAATTTCTAAAATGAAAATAATAATACTTAATAGAATTAACTAATTGAAATTAGATGACTAAACGCGTTATCAACAAAACCTCCTGTCAATAACACAGTATAGCCGTAAAGATTTAACAAGGTCCCTGATGATCAAGTGCTGTCTTCAGGAGGGATATCCAACAATGATGCATTCCCACCTTGCGGCCTTGGTCCAGTAAATCCTCAAGTCTTCTGTAGATCAGCGCTTTGTCCAATGGCAAGGCTCCAGATGAAGGGACAAGCAGCAATATCTTTGCGCCCCGAAGGACTCGGACACCCAAGGTAAAGACATCTGGATTCGATATCCAGCCTAGCACACAGTCACTACCGGCTGTTCTAGTTGCCGCTATCAGTGTGGAAAGACCTTCAGCAACCCAAGAATAGAGAAGCATGGCAATAACTGTGTCTTCTTGCCTTGGGATCAATCGTGATAGGACTTTGGACCATATTTCAACTTCTCGCACATCTTCGATAAACAAATTCTGTTTTTCTTCTTGGAATAGAACCGTGCTCTCCTTCTGGAAACTAGCAAGAAGCCTGGAAACAGGTGGCGGTACCGTAATACCGTTGTTTTCAACTGCTGATATGTTGATAGGCAATGCAAGAAATCGGCCCAACGCTTCTACGCAAAGCGCTGTGGAGCCAACATAATCTTCGGCAATCACCTCAGTCAATCGCAAACTAGCCGCAAGGGGAAGCAGTTCCGTTGCTTGGGTTGACCTCTCTGGTTCAAGTGAAAAGAGGACACCTGCCGCCTGAGTTGCAATATATCTGATGTCTTCGTCGTCATCATTGAGCATTCCATACAAAACAAGATATGTGTCCAGTAAAAACTGGTGAAGTTTTCGATGTCGGGCGCTTATTTTTAGCCCCAAAACAAATGCTTTCATAGAAAGAACTGCTGCATGTCGGGTTGTGAATTCCTAGAGGTGGATTAGGACATGTTCAGACAAAGGTGTGTTTAAAAAAAAAAAGGCAGCTCACAGTTTCGTCTGCAATCGCAGAACGTAGGCTTTGATTCCATTTGTTCAATTTCATTTCAACCACAGGGTAAATTTCGGCATCGTCGAATGACAACATTTGGAGTGCAAATAAACTTCCTTTCAGTCGCAATGAAGCATTCACCATATCGCGATTCCATATGTTGCAGCAATTGCTATTTTCTGGAATATCGGTAGATCTAGCCCACTGTCGAAGGAAGGAAAACTCATCAGGTAGGTACGTATGCGTTTCGAGAAGTGACTCCAAACTGTCTGCCAGACTTCTCATTATAGCTGATTGTACTCTCCGGGGAACCGAGTCCTCGATCATAGTAGTGTAGAGCGTTATTCTCTGCACTTTGGTCCGCTCATGTGAGCTAAAACAGTGGTGCATGTGAGTTAGGAGCCAACAGGTTGTGTCAACGTCAATTGACGATAGAGAATTTAAAAATCCCAATAAACCTTCCAATGCCGAATTCTGCGCTAGCGAAATTGTAGTTTTAGAAATAGAAATCGCTCGAATGAGTATAAATGAACCCTTGGATATGAAATTTTCGGCCTTAGCTTGGGAAAGGAGGTTGGCTAACATATCGAAGACACCATGTTCCTCGAGTAGGGAACTAATTTGGAGTACAACAAGACCTACAATTCCTCTTGTTAATTTAATAAAATGGCCCAAGAGAACAGAATTGGTATGTACCTTCTAGTCCACAGCGGATACTAGCTTCCAAGACATCGTTAAGGACATCAACTAATGCAGCCAGAACGAATGGAGATCTTGCGTGGGCGATAAGATTTCGCCATACTTTCTTGACACTAAGAAGAGCAGTCCTGGAGTCATCTGGAAAGAATAAGCGACCATACGATTAGAGAATAATGACAGAGCTCACCTAGCCAATATCGGCTTGAGGAAACCCAGAGCCTTTGCAAGGAGTATCTAATGCATAATACCGTTCCGTGAATGTGGTTTTGTGAGACAGATGAATGAGGGACAGTTGAAAGCTCACAAACAGTTGGCAGTATCTCATCATGTCTTAGCAGAGACGCATATATTCTGGCTGAATGCTCCCGGATACCCCATACAGGGCTTCGAAACTGCTCGCAGACAAGGTCTCTTAGAAGCTTTTCTTCCTCCCCTGAGAAAGAGGGCACCTTCTCTCCAATTAGCTCCAAGGCAGGAAACACTCGCTCTGTCGTTATAGAAATTTCCCAGAACTGGCCATTTGGATTATCCAGCTTTTCGTTTGGAATGGGGTCTTGAAGAAGCTGGGCTAGGAGCTCAACTAGACCAGGATATTTTTGGAAAACGATCCTACTTCCAAGTTCTGACCCGGAACTTCCGCCTAGACCCGCACTGTATCCTGCCTTGAAGCGACACATACGATTTATTAAAGCTTTGAATAGCATCAGTCCGCAGTTGCGAATTGCCCATCTGTTATCATGTGTTAGCTGAACTTGAAAATGATATCAAGATTTTATTTTATTTTATTATATTTTTTTACCCACATTTTAGAACCCAAACATTCAGCTGATATCATTAGACATGGCATCACATATGATTCTGTGGACGGACCAAGTTTGGTATTGGTGAAGATATCCTTCAAACAATTTAAGGCGTGAACCTGAGGCAGCTTCAATTCAGACCCACTAACACTAGTGGGTGTGCCTAAGCTGGCAATTTCCTGTACGTCACGCATGATTTGACGAAAGAGGGGGCTATCGGGTTGTGATGAGGCTAACCCTGTAATCAGAGCAGGGAGTCCGGCGGATCGGCGAGTCAATTTCGACGCCTGCTGATCTATAATTTTCAATGCATCCTGCTAGTGTTAATATATATTTCCAATGGAGACGGAATATTCAATTACCTTGTACCACATATCTAGCAGATTAGAAATTCCCAGATCCTTCGACTGGCCACATCTTTGGCAGCAAGCTGTGAAAGTCTGAGACACTGCAGAAAAAGCGCCTCTGTGCCGCAACTCCGCAAGTTGCGTAAAGCTTAGACTTCCAATTTTATTAAAGTCGGCTTGGACGAGTCCAGTACCATCAGATTCGGGCGCGTAGGTTGAATTGAGTAATATGGCATGAAGGAGCATGCTGTACAGATCTTATTAGCACAGTTTTTGCTTGGAAACAGATTTGCAGATGTTACCTTGATTCCCGCAAGGCACGCCAAGAGCATGACAACAAATCCTTCGGACCTTTAAGGTCGTCTGCTGCATCTTCATCTTGCCCTTCAGGAGAGTCTATACAGAGGATAGTTTGGACTCCAAGCCAGATCTTTTCACAAAGCAAGATAAGCCGATCGTGGCATTCTCTCCAAAAAGGGACCACCACACTTGTCGTTGAGGGGAAGCATGCATAGAATCTCGGAGTTGACACAATATACCTTCTCGTGGCAATTAGCAAAACTTTTTACCGATTTCCAAACTCTCCAAGAAGCGTGTTTTGGTTGAAAGAATACCTTAATGCGGAGATGTAGCCATGTAAAGAAGTCTCCCGGATCGCGTTTTGGAACAAACCATCGTTTGAATATAGATGTTTCTCTAAAGTAGTGAGGAGGGCTTCCACAATACCTTGTTTATGTTCATACCACGTTTTCCCTGTGTCTAAGAATTTGTTGAAATCAGCAAGGTCGAATAAAATATGATACAAACGGGCTACGGCATCAGCGTGATCAGCTCTGCTTGTGCGGCTCGCCACATTCTCAGCCCTTTGCAAAGCTTTAACTAGTTGACGACGGGAATGAGAATATTTCCCGCCCAAGAAGCATTCCTCGTCATTTGCAGGGCATGTTTGGATATGTGTTCTGGGGAACATATTTAGAAGAATCAGAGCTGAAGATCGGACGTCGTCATATGGATTTATAAGCAAGTCGCCAATGACTCTGAAAAGACTTGGTCGAAATATTTCGATGTTGCAGTTCCACAAAGTCTGATCCTGGCCGAGTCGTGAAAGGTAAACGGGGTCAATCCTCTTATCCAGACCTGATTGCAGAACCAATGCCAACGTTTTGAGAGCCGATATATGTCTTTGGTATGACATTGTTGGTTGGAGTTCTAGCTCGAGAAAATCCACATACCACTGCAAAAATTGCACATGAGATATAGCGGCAATAGCGTGCTTCGTTCTTTGTGAATCTTCTTCCGTGGTATGATCGTTGACAGCATGTGAACCATCCTCAGAGCCAGCCGTTTTGCGGCTACCAGATAGGCCGCCGCATAATCTAATGATAAGTTTCCGAATTAAGCTGTACACTTCTCCCCTATATTGTGGGTCGCTGTCTGTGTGCATGTAGGGAAAATTTTTCGCCAATACTTGGAGCGTGACCGAGGAGAATGGTTTCCTAGTAGAAGGGGCGGTTATCAACAGAGATAGAGCCGAGATGCGTATCGCAGGTTCAGGGTGTATTAGAAAGTCGCCAATTCGACTGCTATCCATGATATATGGTTCGCATGAAGTTACATGTATCTCAGATCCTAAATCTGGTTAATTCCGAATTAAAAAAAAAAAAAAGGCCAAATGGGGCTTGCGACTCACTGTCTTCTTGTACAAGTCCGAGCTCTTTGGCTATTTGGAGCGCAGCAAAGAGTACAATAAGTTCATCCGGTGAGGCCTCACTGGAGCCGGCTTGCAGGTCGTAGAATGGTAGAGTGCGAATGAACGATTGAAATCCTGATGGCATAACTTTAAACAAAGGATATAGAAAATGATCCGATACGGCGTCTAAATCATCTATATTCTGCAAGGCGATGTATCTGAGCGGGGCTTGCCAAAAAGGGCATGAGGTCCTCGGACTAATGTACAAGAAACTGTTATCCCTAGAAGCGATGTCCAATGTATGGCACAACAGAGTAAATAAAGTCCCAGCTGGAAGGGCCAAGTCCCTGTTATTGGAATTAAGAAGAAGAGAAATGGTAAAAATTTGAGTGCCGTATAAGAGCAGTTCGTTTTCTCCAATACTCTTTCTGGCTTCTACATCAATAAAATAGCTCATAGGAACTCCTAGTTTGATGCAATGCCCGTCCAGTCGCGATATCCAAGCCATGGGGTTATCTAGCATCCATGTGTTCATCTTCTGGATGAAATCAAGCACAGGAAATGCTTCTTTTCGGATAAGCCACTCTAAGGAAACCAAACATGCCTTGAGCCTTGACCTGGGTTCACATGATACAATGTTGGGTAATATCAACTGGACTATTCTTGAACGAATTAAGTGGATGACTGAATCCTCACCACGATGCCCCAAAATGATTTTAATCAACGAGGTTAGGACCTGTCTCATTGGTTTCGGCTTGCGTTCATAACGGTCTAGAAGAACTTCAAAGGCGGCGATCCATGGAGGCTGGGAGCCAGAGAGAGCAAACTCGCGGATGAGTTTATTGGCAGAGAGCGTTGTTGCGTCAAGAAATGCACTAACTGCATTACAGATAGCCACCATATGGGACGACGGTAAGTTGTCGCTGGAGAATGTTCTGAAGAGACATTTCCAAGGGGGAATCATCAATCTGCACCGGCGTTAATCCAAACGATGTGGCAAGAGTGTTGAGGGAATCCACAGCTAGCTTACAAAGGGTGATCCGCTTGCAGTATGAAGTCCCTTAGCGGACCCCTGGTTACCCTGTTTAGCACATTTCCAGGAATAATCTCCAAGTCTGAGGCAATGAGTTCCTGAAGCGCTGAAGGCAACTGAGTGTGTTGTTGTTCATGGGCAGTGACACCAGGTTCTGACTCCTGGCAATCCATTTTGCCCATAAGTGAAGTCGCCAAACTAAAGAGGAAAAAATCTACTCAACTAACCCCGCCTCAGACAGTACATTTTGATTGTGGCCAGTCCATACAACATTAGTTATCCTCTTTTTCTTTTCTCTTTTTTTTTTTTTTTTTTTTTTTTTTTTTTTGGCAGTTTGGCGAGATGTTGATGAATGACTAAGCCACCGAGGATCTCCTGAAGCGGTCTAGTGACCCGCTCATGTTTTTCCGATCGCCGACGAAAAATTTATTGGAGCCCAAAGCGTAACTTACCAATCCAAAATCCTACAAAACTAATAACTAAGTTATATCGAACTTTTCTATTTCAAGAAGACACCAACACAGAACGGAGAACCCGAACTCAACGCCTTTGTATCAATGCAAATTGCTCCTAGGGAACGAGAACAGAGCTAGGAGCGTAGCTGGCGCCCACGGGTTTCTTTGTTTTTCCGTTTCTATATTTCCTCCCTGTATATTTTACTATAATCATCCAACGCCATGTCTATTTGGGATACCCTCTCTGGTCGGAAGACCTCACATTCTTCCGTAACTACCCACTTCGACCCTAGCTCTGCCCAAGATGCCTCCTCATTCCTCTCAGGTCCCGCGATGCCAGACCCATCGCTATTACACCCGCTCGCAGGTTTGAACCAAGACACGCTAGATTACCTTTCCCTGGAAGACTCTGCCCTCGACGATCTTCCCGGTTCTCGTTCCGCACTTCCGTCAAGGGGATGGTCAGACGACCTTAGTTACGGAACGGGAACTACGTATCTAACGGCTCTGTCACTTGGGGGCCTCTGGGGTCTGGTTGAAGGACTCAAGAAGACCCCAGTCACAGCGCCGCCGAAACTTCGACTGAATGGTGTTCTCAACTCGATTACCCGAAGAGGCCCGTTTCTGGGCAACTCCGCAGGTGTGATTGCGATGGTATACAATGGGATTAATTCGACTCTGGGGCATTTCAGAGGCAAGCATGATGCGGCAAATAGTATATTGGCGGGTGCTATGAGTGGCATGCTGTTCAAAAGCACTCGAGGCCTACGCCCTATGATGATATCTGGCGGAATTGTGGCCAGCATCGCTGGTGCTTGGGCTGTATGTTGATTTCCCCATCTCCAGTTCCCAGAATTGGTGGTTGCTGACACTTATTTCCCTCTATCTATTAGGTTACAAGACGGGCATTCTTTTCATAGTCGCGATGTCATTTCGTTTTCTATTCGCAGGCGGGTTCCAAAATTTCCCCAAGCTGGCACCTTGCTCAGCTTCGGGCAGCGTCGTTTACGTTCCTGATATTTAAAGGAAAATGTCACCCTTATATTCTGAGATTCGCTTTTTTTATTTTTCCATTGTAAAGTATTAAAACACTTGGACATGATGTTTCCAATCCCCTCTTTCTAACTCTGGTGTGTGTGTGTGTGTGTGTGTGTGTGTGTGTGTGTGTGAAGCGTCTTTTTTGATCATGATCTCCTCGGATGGAGATCTTTGCATGATACAGGGTTTGTGTTTATTTGTATGTACTACACCTATAGAGGGTTCTGGTGGGCGTTTTTGTTCGCTAATTTTCTCTTCCCTTCCTCTACTCATTTTTCCATGTCGACCATCGGTTCATGGAATGTTCCCTGTTTTTCGAATTTTAGCTCGTTATCATATTCTTAGTTTCAACTAAATCATATTCTTTGTTCTGAAACTATTCCTCCACATGTTCTCCCCCTCGCATACCAATCATTGATTTCGTCCATGTATCCATTGGGCAAAATACGTATAAACTATGGGTATATAGTTGTTCAGCAGCCCAGGAAATCACCACCAACCTCATGAGGAATTCTCTCGTGTTTGTGGAAAGTCCGATGCTCTCTCACAGCATGTCGACTTACGCAAGCACGAGAATATTTTGCGGAGTAAGTTTAAATCCAAGTTTTCAACTCTCTTTGTTCCAACAGGTGTTTGTAGGTACAATGTCAACGCATTGGTTGCCGGGCAAACAACTAGAGCTAGTAAGTACCCAGGATATTCTGATGTATCCTTAATATGTTTCAACCTAACAACAACAGAAGATCGTCGCGATTACCAACACTTGAGAAGGCGTCCATATCTTTCACCATTCGTGAAATTGTGAACCCGTTTGTTGTTAATCGCTCTTTTTGGACACTTCTACCTATCCAATTCTTTCCAGGGGGCGCTTCCTGTCATTAGAGCTCTGTGCGAATTACGTGTTGGCAGAGATCGAGTTTACCCCTTGCAGGCTGCAGAGGAAAGGGTCCCTTCATCTAACCTACAGGAGGCAAAATGGAGTCTACCATTGGGGACAATGAAAAGCGGATGGCAACAGTTGATGATATGATAAACTGGCTTTGGCACAAGGGGAACTATGAGGGACACGTTGGCTGGTCTGCAGAATGGAATCCAGATAGTATTTTTGGAACTTCTCATTTGGGGCCACGCGACATGTGTATGTCGACAATCAACATAGGAGGAGATGCTGACGAGCTACAGCTGAGTTCTCGTATGGGCACAGGAGTCAACGAAGAGTTTCGAGAAGTTGTAGATAGGGAGGCGCATGAAGAGCACGTGAAAAACATGATCAAGAAACATATAAAACTTATACCAGGGGCCGTTCAAGAAATCGATCAACGGCTTTTGAAGACGGGGGTATCCGCGGAGGAGATCGCGTCTCTCAGCTCCGGGCGAGCGACGGATGCATACAAGAAGTTGGCCAGGTTGGACGAAGCGACAGGGAAATGTGTTCCGTCAACTAGGGTACAATTTCGTGTTATGTCTGATCTTCTACCAGGCGAATGGATGGCATTTGATATATACCTTCCTAGGTCTTGCCAGCTAGAAGACTTTGAGTGCGCAATGCTGCGCCATGGCCTCGTGATGCATTTGAACCTTGCAGCATTGCCTTCGGATGATAGTTCACCTGCAAATGTGGTAGACTCTCAAGCAGCATCCCTGGCTGGAAGTGGATCCCGAGCCTTTGTCAAGAAGCGGGGATGTTACCAGAAAGTCTGGTCCTACAAGATAGCTGGGCGGATTATTGATGATGATGATGATGATGATGATGATGCAGACATGGAGAACTTGGAGGGTTGGAAAGCTCTCTGTGATGAGGCTGATTTTGGGGAACTCATGCAGGCGCTTCTAGGAGGGGAATCACAACAAGCGAAAATGGCGGTTGTTTGTCATGTAAGTTGGCTAACTAACTAGTTAACATTTTAATTTTTGGTCTTTGGTGCGGTGGCAACCACAGGAGAAAGAACTTAACAACAAGGCCTATATAGGAAACAACCCTTGAAGCCAAGAAGACGGAAAAGGAAAGGCCTGCTGACCTCGACGTGGCGGCCAAACTCAAACATTACACGTGGGATGGTAGGTTGGACGAACTACACCGACAGTGGAGACGATGTTGCTGATACGGCGCCTGAGGGATGTATCCCGTTTCCCTCTGATTTTAACTGGGACGACTTTGTGGACGGGAAAGTTAAAAGGATGGGAAAAGTATTACGAGAATTCTCGAACTTGAACTGCCGTAGTCTTGGTGTTTGGCAAGGCAAAGGCAATGAATTGTACATATTGTACAGAACTTTAAAAATATTTCTCCATACGGATTTCTCCGTACGGATGATAGTTATTTACATTTGTTGTAGGAGGTTCATTGGAAGGGCGAACCCAGTGCCGCAGTGATAAGTAACTGTAACTAACTAACTAACCAACCAACCAACTAACTAAACTAACTAATCGTAATAAAATCCAAATTTCACATCTTTTTTTTTTTTTTTTTTTGCTGTTAACACCCTCTGTTTGCTTTTGAGATTTCTCGGTCTAGAGGTGTCTATATATAGATCATAATAATCTGCCTGATGATATCATAAGCCGTTTTCCGCAACCATAGTTAACTACGCCCATTATCTTAGGAGGCACACCAGAAAGGGCTTAGGGTCGAAAACCTTATCTGAACCCACCAAATTTCTCCCCATCCATGCAGCCACGGCGCCTTGTGATTGGCTGTCACCCTCCACAATCAGCTGAACGCCCCAATTGAGGCTCCTTCTGCCAAATCGGGGACGCGCGTTCTGCCCTCTGTCCCCGCCTGCTTAACGTCTAAATTTCTGCGCAATTTCCACCCGCGGTTTCAACTCTCCACCCTCGCTTAACATTCTATATATGCGGACACATTCGACATATCTCAGTGTTTAAGGTATATTGATATACTGTCCACTGCTAACGCCCTGTGCTGCTCGTTGCTATTGTCCAGGGGGCACTTCGTGTCCGAACTACCAGCTGCCGCGAGATCTTCGCCTCAACACTTGGCTAGCGCTATCTCCGCCACCTCGCCCATAGAGCTTAACAGCCTTACAGGGTGTGGGGCGATGCATCGTCTCCCACCGTTACCAGTAATACCCGTGATAGAGCTGCCATATTGCCAGAATGAGCTCACTCCACGGACCCTCTTCCCCGCGGACCCCCATCCTTCCCCGGATGGACGCATGCCTCCGCTTTATGCTCCTACGAGCACGCCGTCTTCTAGCCTCTTAGATTCCACCGGATCGCAACGGCCCAGTTATACTTCCACACCGGAAGATGAAGATTCTGCTCGCCCAGAGCAAGACCGTTCCAACATGGGAAGCAACTATACCTCTACTACCTCTCCTCCGATCGATACCCTTCACTCGTCGCAAAACCATGACCTAACCTCACTGCCACGCACGCCTTCTCTTCAAATATGTACCGACTTGCCAACGATATGTCCCTCCGTTGTGCCCTCATCCGACATCTCTCGTGAGCCTAGTATATCCCTTCGTGCTAGTACATCGACTACCAGTCTACCCCGCCGGGCACCAAGTATTCGAAACGCCCTTACAGCGGCGCACTCCTGTGCCGGGTCAATTTCTCCCAGCTCTGTCATCTCTTCCCCACAATTAGCTGCCTTGACCGATATCACCCCCTTGCCGTCGCCTATTCTACCAGGTTGCCCGCCATGGAGGTCCGGAACGATCCATCCACCGTCCCGGACACCGTCCACCTCCTCGAGAAGCAGATCTACATTCAGTATCCGCAGGATTGGGTCATCGGAAGGAGTACATAGATCCTCATCTACCAGACGCCATGTTTCCGGTGGTCTGGCTCCTGAATCTCAGCCGTCTGACCTCGAGCCTGCCTCTGAGCATACCCGACAGAATGATCAAAGTCTCAATCAAAGTCTGAGTGATGATTCCCAAGAGGCCCCCCATCTCCCTTTACCCCACAAATCCTCGCTACCAAATGCTATACCACATAATGGCGCATTATCCCATCAAGAAATAATTGGTCGCACCAACATGCATCGCGAGGAATATTTGGCTGTACAACGTGGAATAGCGCTGCCCCCGCTTGTTTGTCCTCCAACACCCCCACATAGTGCTCGTAGTAGTTATGATAGTAGCGATACTGATGTGGTACCAACGCTGGTGGCACCGACCTCTCACGCTCCTATATACTGTGTCAAATCTGTGAGAACACAGCAGCCTCGCAGGTACCGAATGCTCCGCAGATTAGGTCAGGGAACATTCAGCCAGGTGATTCTTGCTGTGAGAGACGATCCCGGAGATAATGAATGCCCTGCTGCCGGTAGCAATACAACCATGCCACCTAGGTTGGTGGCAATAAAAGTTGTCGAGTTCGGTCCAGCTGGTGGTGCGGACGAAGAAAGAGTGGAAATCTCGCTACACCGGGAGGTTGAGATTCTCAAGTCCGTCAACCACCCATCGCTCGTCCAGTTGAAAGCATTTGGAAGCGATAAAAAACGAGCCTTATTGGTTTTGGACCACTGTCCTGGTGGTGACCTTTTTGAGTTCGCTAGTAGAGCAGTGACACCTCTATCACAGCATATTATCCGGAGAATATTTGCAGAGCTTGTGGATGCGGTGCGATATTTGCACGCAAACTTTATTGTGCATCGTGATATTAAACTTGAGAGTACAGTTACCCGCTGATTCTTTCCCACCACAGCCTTTTTTTTTCCACTTTTATACTTTCAAATTTCTGTCATTGTATTTTGAAGTCTCGCTGCTAATTTCCTGTTTCTAGATGTGCTGGTCAATATTCCTGCGCCAGTGATACAGGATGTCTCCGATTGGCAAACGTATCCTTGTGCCCTTGTCACGCTGAGTGACCTAGGCCTATCGCGGCGCATCCCTCAGCCACCTGAAAGCCCTCTTTTGAAAACGAGGTGTGGTAGTGAAGACTATGCGGCCCCAGAGATACTTATGGGTCAACCGTATGATGGCCGGTCAACAGATGCCTGGGCGATGGGAGTCCTGCTCTATGCGATCATGGAAAGCCGTCTTCCTTTTGATCCGTTGCCCGGAACCAAAGGGGACCCTAACAAGCTTCGAGCGCGAACTCCACACCGAATAGCCCGCTGCGAATGGTCGTGGTACCGATTCGCAGATGAGAATGGAGAGTGGGATACTGCCAGGGGAGAGGGACGGGAGGGTGCACGGGCCTGTGTTGAAGGCCTGCTTCGGAAAAGCATGAAGCGGATGAGTCTGGATGAGATCGCGAAGATACCGTGGGTGCAGGAAGCGATCAATGTTCCGGGAGGGTTGAAGAGAGGGGATGCAGAAGTTCCATAGAGAGCTGAGTGTTTTTGTTTTATTTATTATTTCCTTATTTTTCTCACCGTTCAGTCACCCCCTTTTTGGAATCTATCGACCTGTTCTTGTTCACTTACTTCTAGTCTCCAGCCTTTGTTTTCTTTTTTTCACCTTCCTCCCTTTTTCTTCCTTTCCCGCCTTCCTCTCTTTCTATATAGATTTATACTCCCTTGTTTATTGATACCATAACGCTCCTCATGAAGTTTGCAACAGGCCGCTCGCTTTTCTCTATCCCACCCTGTTTATTTTTTTATTTATTTATTTTTTTTTGGATTGTCACCCACCACCATCATGAGACAGATCATGAAGTGAGAGTATGTATGGGTTCACGGCAAGGGCTCTTTGCTCCTCCAGTTGCCTCATTTTCTATATTTTTATTGTGTATTGTCAGACGTGATGCGACCACCGCGTTCTGCTTTCACCTACAAACTTCTCCTCGCACAGCCTTTCATTCGCTTCTGTGTAAATAAGCAAAATTTTCAAAATAGTTAAGAACATGATAATGTGCATGCACATGTGCATAGCTAATACATACACACCAGCCAGTTCAGTAACTGGTAAGAAAGTGCAGATTCAACTAATCATCGTTAAGTCGGGGTAGTAAATACCGAGTAGTAATGACTCGCTCTCGAGTGGAACGTAATATAAGCAAGCGAACCACTATTTTTGACTGTTAATTAGATGCCTTTAAGCCTCGAACTATTACCAAAAACTAATGAATTATATTATAAACTATTTTCTGCCTATTGAGAGTATGTGTGAGCAGTATGTTCAAGTAATCTTATATACGCTACACTACGATACTGCATCCTTTCTTTCATGATTAAAATTCAGCACTCTGTTATCTTTTTTCCTCATTCAATCATACTTTGTACAAAGTTATTCCCTCTTTGACTTTAAAAAAAAAATATAATAATAATTTATACATATATGATTTCTTTTCTTTCTCATTTTCTTCTTTGTTTTATTTGCCACTTTAAGGTTTTTGCTTTTGTTCTCCTCTAAAAGTATTATTATAATGTGTTTCTCTATAAACTTGATTACCCTGTGTGATGGCATTGTCCACCGGGCTATGAAGGGTAATAGAAACGGCCTAGCAACCGCCCTACGGAAATACGTACATATGGAGATCCTTCCTCAGACCCCTCTTTCGTAATTCACCTTGGTATGCGTCGAAATAGCTTATCTAGTTGGCAATCAAACTCCTGTTCATCGGCGCCTAGATTGAAGCCGTAACACCCTGTGAACTTGATCACTAAGTCATATGATATGCATATGATATCAAACTCTTATAACCTGTCATATCTTGTATAAGTAGTTAGTAATTTGAGAAGATTAGTCACGTTTTAATCTTTAATAGAATTTACTATATGACTTGTCTCTCTAAAAAGATAAAAGAATAGGTTTACAACATTTTGTTATAAGATTACGAATCCTGACTAATATCACGTGATGCAGTGGTCAAGTTCGGAGGGAAATAATGTTGTCTAAAACCTGATTAAAAAAAAACTAAACTAGTTTACTAATAGCTTAGATCTTCGGCTGTTTGAACAGTGACTAGTTAAGTTAGTTAACTAGTTAACTAGTTAGTTAGTTAGTTATAGTTGGCTACAAACTTTACGCTGACCAATACGCCGTCTCGTGATTGGCCAGCTGCACGCCAAGCCCTCTCTTCCGAAATCGGTCTCTGCGGGCCATACGAGCTTCGGCTGTTGATATGATAGATAACTCTATCTCCGTATTCCGTCTTGACACATTCCTGGATTTTAGCCGGACATCTTCCAGTCTGTTGTGCGCGCGGTGTCAAGTTCCAGGAATTGGTTGATTCGGGGTATATCCGATTGCTATATGCCAGTTGATTGACGAGGAGGCCATCCTGCTTTGATCAGTCCCATTTCCGCGGACCCTACAGGCCACTACAGGCCCCTGGTCAGGATGCTCCGGCTACAAGCTCGGCGTCAAATGCCCGCCAGCTTCAGGAGGCTGCTGTTCCCATTGTCCTCGTATGCTCACATCTACTACATGCATTCCATCTGCTTAGACTGCTGTTACTAATATCAAACACCTTTAAAGTCGATTTTTCTCTGCAACACCCCTGCCATGTTCCTCCCTACCAAAGGAGAAGAAGCTCAATAGCGTCTCACAGCATGTCACGCAACCCATTTCTCAGGGCGCTTCACAAGCTATGCTTTACGCTACCGGTTTAACCCTAGAGGATATGTCGAAAGCCCAGGTCGGCATATCGAGCGTTTGGTACAATGGAAACCCCTGCAACATGCACCTCCTCGATTTAGGCAATCGGGTGCGCGAAGGCGTGCAGAAGGCAGGACTTGTTGGTTTCCAATTCAACACCATAGGCGTTAGTGATGGTATCAGCATGGGAACCAAGGGTATGCGGTACAGCTTGCAGAGTCGGGATCTTATCGCAGACTCGATCGAGACGGTCATGGGCGGACAGTGGTATGACGCCAACATCAGCATCCCCGGTTGCGACAAGAACATGCCGGGAGTCGTCATGGCTATGGGGAGGGTAAATCGACCAAGTTTGATGGTTTATGGTGGAACCATCAAGCCTGGTTGTGCTGTGACGCAAAATAATGCCGACATTGACATAGTCTCTGCCTTCCAAGCGTATGGGCAGTTTCTCACCGGCGAAATCACCGAGGCTCAGCGATATGATATCATCCGACATGCTTGTCCCGGCGGTGGTGCTTGTGGCGGCATGTACACTGCCAACACCATGGCATCGGCAATTGAGGCTATGGGCATGACTCTCCCAGGATCCTCATCGAACCCAGCAGAATCCAAGGCCAAGGTTATAGAATGTTTAGCTGCTGGCGAAGCCATCAAGAACCTTCTCAAAGAAGATATCCGCCCGTGTGATATACTAACGCGCCAAGCGTTTGAGAACGCAATGGTGGTTGTCAACATCACCGGTGGCTCCACCAATGCAGTGCTTCATCTTATCGCCATTGCTGACTCCGTTGGCATTAAACTCACAATCGATGACTTCCAGTCCGTCAGCGACCGCATCCCTTTCCTCGCTGATCTCAAACCCTCTGGCAAATATGTAATGGCTGACCTCTATGCAATTGGCGGCACCCCTTCATTGCTCAAATTCCTCCTAAGAGAGGGTCTCATTGATGGTTCCGGAATGACCGTCACGGGCCAAACTCTTGCCAAGAACATTGAAAAGACCCCCGACTTTCCGGCAGATCAGAAAATCATACGACCTCTCAACAACCCCATCAAGAAAACTGGACATATTCAGATCCTTCGTGGAAACCTTGCTCCTGAAGGTAGTGTCGGTAAAATTACTGGAAAGGAGGGTACGAAATTCGTTGGTAAGGCGAAGGTCTATGATCATGAAGATGACTTTGTCGCCTCATTGGAGCGGAATGAGATTCCGATGGATGAGAAAACAGTCGTGGTTATTCGATATGCCGGACCGAAGGGTGGACCCGGAATGCCTGGTATTTCAATACCCAGTCTTACTTGCCTCTTCAATGTATACTCTGGAATTTCATGGCTAATTTTTTATTCCTTTATCCCATAGAAATGCTCAAACCTTCTTCTGCCCTCATGGGTGCGGGTCTTGGTTCATCCGTTGCGCTAATCACGGATGGCCGCTTTAGCGGTGGCTCTCACGGTTTCCTGATTGGCCATGTTGTTCCTGAAGCAGCCGTTGGTGGACCCATCGCCCTCGTCGAGAACGGTGATATCATCACCATCGACGCTGAAAATCGTTGGCTCAACCTCGATGTATCAGAAGAGATCCTTACTCAGCGGAGGATGAAATGGCTCGAGCAAGAGAGCCAAGGACTGAATCCACCTTCCGGGCTGGCAATGAGGGGGACGCTAGGTAAATATGCTAGGTACGTTGTTCTCTATCCTGTGATTTCTTCAATCTCTCCGTCTTCACTCTCTATGCATTTTTCCCGTTTAAGAGGGGTTCTGGCTAATTCTCGAGCTCGCCTGTAGAAATGTCAAGGACGCAAGTCACGGATGTATTACGGACGCATTGTAGAGAATTTATTTTGTGTTTTGGCCTCTCTATGGATATACCTTTACTCAACCTCCAACGTTTGTTTACCTGTTCTCTATCATTTAGAGGCTACCTGATATTTTTGCCCCATGATGGTTACAAAGGAGATGAAGTTTTGAGATATCTATATATCTATATATTATATATATTTGATTGGCTTCTTTTTCATTTAATTTTTCATTTATTTTTCATTTATTTTCTTTCTTTATTTTTTTTTTTTTTACAAAAGAACATATAGGGGGGGAGTTTAGAAGTCATAAAATGTAAATATCTGGAAAATGATGGTTTCTGTTTTCGGCTCATATATCACCTTTATATTACCTCCGCCGAACAAGATGCCCGAAGGAGCAATGTTCTCCCTCTTCAGTAATCAGAAGCAGCTGATAAAATTACCAAACCCATTACCGCGTCCATCCGCCTTATCAGGTTCAGTTGTTGCGAGGAAACCTCGGACCTTTTGCATGAAACTTTCAAGAGACTATAAATGTTCAAATACAAAAAAAACTGAGCTCAATGAGTATGATCAGTTCTAGAATGCTGTTGAACAGAATGAATGAAAAGGAGAGAATTTGAAATTCTTCACTGTTTCGTTGACAATATTAATTTTCCTCCCAAGTATGTAGTTAAGTATTGCTCGTTAAGAAACAAATGACCTGGAATGTAACACAAGACATTTAAAAACTGGGCTGAATGTACGTCTATCTATACCTTCCCCAATAACTCCGGTATCACTCCTAACCATTTCTCATTGCAGCGAAAACCGCGCTGTCACTGCATTCGTTGCCAAAATCTCAATCCGACGCTCATACAACTCCATCACATGCATCATAGGGTCCCCAAACACTACATTCTGCAAATCATCGTTTTTCATAAGAAAGGCCTCCGCATGATCCTTGCCATGTGCTCGATGTTCCTGTTGTTCCCTGTGGGGACCTCTGAGTAGAATCACATTACCCGCTACGTAGAGCAATGCTGGCGGCGTCTTCCATACCACAGTTGGTATCAGGTGGTGGTCTTTCCGCTTAGCATTATTATCACGTTTCTTGCCACCTCCAAATAGATGAAACTTTTGTTGTAAACTTGTCGAAGTCGACTGTCGGGTTGTGTTGCCTCCCGCGGAGGAAGAGAGTGAGGGGAGAGGAGGTGCGGGAGAGACATAAAGGTCCACGAGAGAGCAGACGTATGCTTTATCCGCGCGGGGAACGGGGTCACCTTCGTTGACGAATGAGAAGAACAGCCACTTCTGGAACCGCTCACGCCCGGGCCCGGTGGGTTTTTGCAACGGCCACAATGACACTGGGGGCGCACCGAATGTGATGCAGTGCACGCGCTTGAAATAGTCTCGCATACGCACCAGGTCCGTCTTTACCGTCTCGGACAGCATGTGCATGTATAATAGACTGGCGATAGCTCCCCCCGCAGAGTGGCCCGTGATCACAAGTGAGCATGAGATGCGCGAAGGGTTCTCATCTAGGATCTGCTGCAGTCGCGCGGCTACAGGTTTGACCATGCGCCGCGCGACGGAGAGGAAGCCGGCATGGCACAGATTGCTATAATCGTCAAGGAAGTTGTCTGGAGCAGTGGGGTCGGATTTTACATTTGTGGCCCAGTCACGAAAGGTGTGTGTGCCGCGAACGGCGAACACAATAACGTTCATGTTGTCGACCAGTTCAGATTTTATGACCATTGCTTTCGTACCGAGGTGCCAGTCAGCCTCGACTCGGGTTTCGCGCTCGGCCCCGGTAGGTTTGCTGTAGGCTCGTTGAGAGAAGCGGGCTGCTAGACAGAGGAGTGGGTATGTAGGAATATACCTACGACACAAAAGGAGAAGGGTCAATTCAGTAAACGCATTGCTGAAGAGGAGCCACGGGTAAAGACTTACAATCGTAGAGGCGTGAGACAATCCGGTAACCGGGAGTTTGCGTAGTGATACACCTTTGAGAAGTAGTTGATACTTGACGGGGGACTCGTGCGGCGTTTTCGCGCATGGAACGGCCGGGCACCGCCAGAACTGAGGGAGGATTCTCCGCCACGGAGTGACGGTTGGGTTTGGCTATATTGAACACCTGTATAGGAATCGGTTAAAGGAAGAAAATACGGACAATATACTAAATTCGTTTCGAGCTTACGCAAATCTCTTTCCATGCCGCTAAACTCCTGCCCGTCAATGGAGGTAATAACCTCGTTAAGCTTTCCAGAAAGAATGTCGGAAAGATCAGCAGATCCACTAGAACTGTGGTCTAGATCGGTGTCGCTGTTGAGGCTAGCATGGGTGGAGGCTCCGGAGGTACGCTGGCCTCTGTCTTGCACGAGAAGGTGACGATGCCATTTGGGGAAATATCCGTGCTGCTGAACGGGTTGTACTGGCGATACCCAGGCGGAAGTAGTAGATCGAGTGTGTGAAGAGGCGGGGGAGAGAGATGGCGACAAGGGCGGAGAGTTGGGAGGGGTTGGAGGAAGGTGTGGTGTGGACAGAACAGATAATCTTGAGATGTCATAATCCGAAGGGCTATATGGGATAAAGGTGTGGCGTCTTCGGCCCTTTTTGTCGCAGTCATTGTACCTGCTGTTCCGGTTGCTGCTGATCGTAGAGTGGTTGGTAACTCGATAGGCGGGGTGGTCTTCCAGTGGGGGCGGTACAGGGTTGGGAAGATAATAGGGATTCTGGGTATGTTGAACAACGGCGGCGCCGGGGTGCGGAGGTGCAGGGTAAGAGGAATGTTGCGAATAATCTGGATTGACGAGGTCCGTGGGTACAGGGGGAGGACTCAGTACGGGAGTGGAGATTTTTTGATCGTAATACGACGGCGGGAAAGGGAGCGGTGTGCTGATGGTGGGCGTGTTTGAGCGTCGATAACGATGGGAGACATCCGGGAGTGGTTTAACGAGAAACGTCATTCTGCTGCCCCCTTATTTTTTTTTTGGGGGGGGGGAAGGAGGGAGGTTATTTGTCGCAGACGATAATGGAACCCAAATACTGAGGGGAAGATGAACAATAACGGTTCTCTGAAAGGACGGGAAGGGTTCTTCCTCTATGAGGCACAAGGCTGAGGGGACAGTTTGAGATCAATATGACCAGAACACACAGGACAGGAGGAAATAACGGCTTGTTTGCAGTACCAGCTGCATTGCATGATGAGTAATGCAGAGAAGGAGAGCTGTTAACCAACAACATCAGTGATCGATTTCAAACGGAGTATATTATTTGGAGAGTCACCAAGTCTGGGGTTAGATTCAGTCAGAGATGGTCGGAGATGGTGCACGATTTCCCGTGTCCTTTCTCAGATGGGATGCGGGCGAGATATTGCTGCTAACATGAACATTCTCCACGTTCTGCAATTCTAGGCATCCGGGGGTCCACAATGGATTTTCGATTTTGGCAGACAAGGATCAGGCATCCAACATCAAAGAGATGTCTGGGGCAATGGGCAGCAATTCAGTATTTAAATCAAGGTTAGATGTTAGACCTCTGTTGTTGTTAGGTGTTAGTCGAGGTGGGTGTGGAATTCCATTTCACCTTCGGGGCATCCAGTTTCAAAAGGGTAGAGTATTTGGGTATAATCAGCGATGCGTTGATAATGAATGTTTGGGATCCTCTGTCTGTTATGGGATATTTTTCAGCCCGCCGAGATTTAGTCAATTTCCGTTTCGTCTGGAGGCTGTTCTCTCCGAGGCTCCGAAGTACATTTTAGCCTCTGGTTAAATGTTTGACTGGGAGGCAGCCCAATGCTTGCACCATTGGCCAGGATCCGACCGATGGCGCGCATCAAGCTTCGCCAGACATGTTGGTGCGGCAGTGTCCGCTTAGAACATCTCATGACAGATCCGTATCCATAACGAGATACTGGCCTCTTCGAAGCTGCGGCTCGATGGCCCAAAACGGCGTTCAGGTCCTCAGTAGTGGTGGTTAGAGCTTGGAACGCAGTTGTTGGCCAAACAGCAGCCTATGCTGAATATATTCCTTTGCTGTTAACATAGCGGGCTGATTGGCGAATATTGAACGAAGTAAATACTCGCCTAGTTACCAGGCTTCCGTTCGCGAACTTATTAGTTATTGCGGAGTTGTGGAGCACGGAGCAGTTCACTAGATATTTGTTAGCGGGGCGAAACTAAATTATAACGAGTGGTTGAGCAGTTGGGGGGTTTTATTCACGGATATTTATGGCGTTTCTTATTACTCTTAAACGTTCACTTGAGGATTTGAAACGAGATGCTGTTGGCCTCATTCATGTCGAAGTTGTTCATGTTTCGGTTGGTTGATCAAAAAGGTAGTTGACTAGTTTAAGTAACTCTAATTGAGCTTATCGATGATTTTTTTTATTGCAATATAATATACATGTCCCACGGTCGACAGTAGTTATCGAATTATGGGGTCTGCGGCGACCATCGTCACGGCAAACAAGAGCATAGCCAATGATTTCGAATGGACTTTCATCTCCAACGCATTCAAGAGGATTCTTGATTTGATGTTTTCACTTTCTCCCCTGGAGTTCTACGGCCGGTTTCGGGACCCTGGACCAATGGAACATGGGAACATACAATGGAATCCGGATGGGGGCCTCAACTACGGAGTAGATGGCGATCATTGCGGATCTGCGAAACGAGAGGCATCGATAGTTAACTAGTTACATAGTGAACTAACAACTTGACCCCGCAGCCAAGGATAGCTGCTGCGTAGTTAACCATTGCAAGGGCGAGATCTAGTTGCATATAGCTCCACAGACCAACTCTGGCAATGTACCCTAACGCTGAACCCCTGGTAGCAAATCCAGGTGGCTGTTAACTTCATGCACGAGAAGAAGGGTATGATGAAAAGGGAGCGGACAATCCGTGTGGGTGCGGATTGAGAAATTTGTGCTGTATATACGCATACTGCCTAGTGTAGGTGTACCTAGGTAATTAAACTGGGAAATGGGAATATATATATGTTAAATCGTGTGATTCTCACATTCTCCGCTGAGAAAACTAATGATTATGGATAGATGGGCAGGTACCTAATTTAAGAAAACATAAAACATAAAACATTATTGTCATTATTGATGCTATTTCCGCTTAACTGTGGTCCATAACTTGACAAACTGCTCTTTGTCCTTCGCCCCCAATCCAACCCGTTTTACTCGTCCCAGCCGTGCCAGGGACTCACCAACTTGGTTTAAAAGCGTCTTCTCCCCGCTTGTCAACGACGCATCCAGATCCACAACGGAATGGGTCGTCTTGGCGTCCAATGTGTCAAAGTAGTTATAATCATACGATGGTTGTGGATCCACCGTTGCTGGACGGGATTCACGATTGGAGCTCACCAGAAGCAGAACACTCTCCGCTATTCTCACGCGGATGCAGTGCGTGGGTTTGCTTAAAAGATTCCATAGGAAGGTCCTGTATGATTTTGGTATCGGGGTGGTGATGTCCGCCGGTGAGTATCGTAGACTGACTGGGAAGATCCTAGTTACTGTAGACACGGTGACGAGAGACGGACTCATTTGAAGGATGCCTTTGCCGTTTGTTGTCGTGCATTCCGGAAACACGACGATGGGGCTTTTGGAATTCCGTTTTGCTAGGGTGGCTAGATCGACTAGGCGCGCATCTGCGGGTGGGTTTACTTCTGGACCAGTGAATGCCCGAAGGATGGCCTGCCCTAGGGAGATCTGCTGCACCTTGCGCGTGAACGGATAGGAAACTGTAAATATGGGATCGAATATAGCGGCAAGGTAGAGAGCATCGATGGGGGAGGTAAGAGATGCAGCAATGACGGATCCGGGACCTGGAAGGTGGGTAGAGTGATGCATGGCCAACGAGCTATCACAGGATAGATAAGTGAGACAAACAATACCAGATCGCGGGAGAGGTGGGGGGGGGGGGGAGAGATAAAGATATAAAATAAATAAAAATAAGACATCATATCACACACGAGGGAAACGCATACCCTTTCTTAACGCCATCGATCTGCAGATCAATCCACCATATGCCCGGAATTCCTAGTATTACCCAGAGAGATGCCTTTTTACCAAGGGATCCTATGGGCAGCCATTGTAGAACGCAGAAATAAGCGAGAAGCGCAGTGGCGAGCAGGGGAAGCCTCACGCAGAAGAGGAAGATGTGGAGAGGAAGGTAGAAGCCTGACGGATGAGAGGGGATGGGCAGAAAAGGGGCGATACCCGAGCCTGGAGAAGGTTGTTAGAGAGGGGCTGTTTAATGTACATATATATATACCTAGGTAGTCACATAGTTGTATGTCCTGTTCAAGAAATGCTTTCGCACGGCGCATACCTCTATCTCGGAACTGAGAGAATTTCTCCATGCCGGAGAAGAGCCGGAAGCGATACAAATCCAAGTATGGGGGATGAAGAATATAATTTGTCTCCTCGTGGCCAGCGACCCGTCAGGTCAAAACTGACGAGAGGATGATGCAGACGGAGGAACGATGTCAAGGCCCGGATAGCCAACCAAGATCCATTATGTATGTATTATTGTATATAGAATGGCGGAATGGAGATTCTGGAGCGGGTGATTTCTCTGATTGTTGGCTCTTCTGGCCTGACTCTACCAAAAAGCATCGTGGGGACTTCGCTGACGGGGGCTTGGTTTGATGGAACGATTGGGGATAGGAAAATAACTAATTAACAAGTACCAAGTTAGCCAAGTAGTCGAACGTAGTTAAACAAGTAACTGGTTATAGTTAGTTAAGGCGCGAGGATTAGTCAGCAGTCGCGGATTGACATGTGAACAACAAGGGTGATAAGAGCTGGGGTTAAATACAAACAGCATATGCTTAGTGTAAGTGTACGAGAGAAGAGCTGATTGATGTTGAATACGTTGAATACATATCACCACAGCGTTTAGAGGGGTTGCGGTATTGGTTGCAGACTGACAGGTAGTTATCTCACGCTCGCAGTCTACTAGTTAGCAAGTTACTTAACTACACTTGATCATCCAAGCTCTGAAGGGAAGTTACGGAGGGTTGAATTTAATCGATTCAAACTATGCACACCAAAGCATGACCTTTCACCACAAGCAGGGGAAAAGTGAAGGGATGCATTTGGTACCCGATGTCATATAGTTATCATATCAGGAGCCCTCGGCTGATGCTCTGGAGACGGATTTCTGCTATAACAACAATTCTGCAATGCAACTGCAACTGGAACTGCAACCAAATAGGACATCTCCATAACCCGTCTCAGTGACACCCCTAAACCGCTTCCATAGTTTTCTCCCTTTCGTTTCGATAACTAGGGGTGGGGCTCTTGTGGAAGTGGTTTCCCTGAGACAGGGGCTTCTTCCGTATCTCCTGCATTATAATACCCCTCGGCGTGTCCACTTCCCGCAGTTAATTTCGCCCCTTTTCGACCAATTGTATACCATGGCAAGCTGAACATCTCATCCATCGCCTCCAGCGACTTGCCGGTGGTTTCTGGTAGGAAGAACCACATCCATGCTAACCCCATAAGTGTAACTGCTGCAAAGAAGAAAAAAGTCCCGTAAGGCTTCATGGCTGTGTCAAGCAGCATGGTCGGGACAGCTTTCGAATTACCACTGGTTCAATTCAGGTTCAGCCACATTGATTCGATCTCTTAGTCAGGATGCTTGCCATTTAATATTGACTGGAGGAGGACCTACTATTGATTTGCGAAGTGAAAGCACATCACCATCGATGTACCCAGGGCTCGCACTCGAAGCGGGAATATTTCCGCGTTGATGAGATACTGCAGGATGACGTGGTTGTTAGAGGTATCAACTCGAATGAGATGGTGACCTGACCGTGGCGCCAAACCTGGATGCTATTCCAGCCAAGTGCCCAACCCACTCCAGATACATATATGCACACAATTGCTGCTGTGCCAGCGCGCTTTGAGTGCCCTTCCGGCTTGAACCCGCCTTCGATCGATGGAATGACTGCTAGGTAAATTGCCACGTAGAGCATGCTCAGAAATTGGAATGATATTCCATATCCAAGAGCCCTTTTGCGTCCCAATAAATCAACCAGGAAGAGGGCACAGATAAGAGAAGACACCAGTTTAACGACACCAAAAATTGCCGTGGCAAAAAGTTTCTCCGATTGCCCTGTCGTCCCCAACATGGCAAAAAATTCGGGCGCGTAGATGGTTATGCTGTTTGCTCCCGACCATTGACTGAGCAGCTGTGACATCAGCCCGATCATGATACGGTACCGGTTAGAGGGTAATAGAAACAACTCCTTAAGTGGGCCAAGGAAGTGTGACCCCAAGGTTGCTTCGTGTTCTCGGTCTAACTGCTCCTGGATATCCATCATCTCTGTCTGAATGTATGGATGTTCAGTTGGGAGATTGCGCAATATTGACATGGTTTTAAGAGCCTCCTCTTGTTTCTTGGCCTTGATTAAATATCTAGGCGATTCATGAACCGCGAACGAGAGTACAAAAATGATTCCAGCGAAGATGATGTGTAGTGTTGTCGGCACAATCTGATTGTTGGTTTTTTTTTTTTTTTATTTATGTTTTTTTTTAACGGATGAAATGAAAACCATGGTGAGAACACAGCTGGCACTCTGGGGGGAAAGAATGAGGGCTTAACAAAGTATGAAATGAACTCCTACCCATTGTGTATTAGAGCCGTCACTAATATGGATCGAACTACCCCAGCTTGCAAAATAGCTCAGCATGATACCAAGATACACCGAGCCGGAAAATGAGCACATGCAAAGGCCGCGAATTGCTCGAGGGGAAACCTCCGCTAGATACGTGGGAGCAACCACTGTAGTTTGTCCAACCTGGAAAACTCGAACTTAACAATGTGCAGCCTCAGTGAGAGGGGTGAAATTTAATGTTCTCACCCCAATGCCAGCAATGAACCGGCCAGCGTACACCTGCCCGATCCGACCATTTGCTGTCATGAATATCACGATACCAATGACCCAAATTGCACAGAGCTGTCGCGTTGCCTGGATGCGTCCGATACGGTCCGTCACGATGAATGCGCTACATGAATCAGACTTGTATTCTACCTCAAAGGGATATACATAGAACCCTACAGTAGTGCACCCACAATACTTCCGATCTGAACCATGCCAGTTATGTTTCCCAATCTCTCCGCCCTCTCTTCCTCACTCATGTTGGGATCTTTCAAGTGGTATTCAGCGATAAACGATTTTTGCTGCACCGTCCCTGAGATAAGCCCTTCGTCAACTCCTGCCGGAAAATACAATTAGCCATCGGAAAAACACTCAACGACAGCATCAACACAGCGCTAAATGTATTGTAGTATAAACTCACCTCGACTAGCTCCCATAATGCCGAAGCATAAAATCCCCAGACCTAGTTTCCAGTTAATTACCTCGCGAGGCGTATTGCTCAACTGCTGCTTAAATATGTTGGGCATCTTGACGCTGGATCGAATTCCCAGATATTTAAAATGAATAAGATTCTGCTGTCAGCTAGAAATTAACTAACCCAGTGAACTCGACATCAGTCAAACAGGAGTAACTAATAGCTGTTGGCTGAGATGGAGATATAGATATTATTAACATCACCAATAAAGTCAACTGATATAAAAACGAGTTTCTCTGCTGAAAATGAGTTATTCATCACTTGGCATCTCACAATGGAGAAAGATGAGTGTTAAGTGAAACCCTGAGAGAAGTCTCAAAAACAAAGTAAAGTGTGACCCCATTTGCTAGTTAGTTAACTAGTTAAAAGCTGGTGGTTGCTTAACTTTAACCCCCTGTGTACAATCATTAGTTACATTGAGCCAGGATTTTCATCAAGATGCGATAACTACATGGCAATTGATTGATAGGTCTCAGTCCAGCAGTCGCGAGCATAGCAATTCACCCATTGAAACCAGAACCATGTTCCCATCAAACACCTAGCCTTCATCCTCGAGAGGTAACATGGCTGGGTTGTTCCGCGTCGGGCGAATTCTCAAAAGGGAGATTATCAATCCATCAGATCCTCCAGCTTGTGTTTTACACAGCTTACACAGCACTTGGATGATCACCTCTTAAAGGCCTCCTCATCACAGAAACTAACGATGCATGAAGTCAAGTACGGTGCCAGAAGGATTCTCAAGGTACTGAAATTATTGCATGCCGGCTGATTCGTACATACAGGTATTTTACCTTCACCCTCTTCCTTTTCCCACATGTGAAAGTACGTACATAGTGGTTAATATTTAGTTCCATCAGATGTTAAGCCTGACAGTGTCCTCATTAATAACTACAGGGTGGAAGGAATTCTCTTTACTGATTTTTAGCTTCTGGCGGATAGGGGAGCACTCTGCCAGCTGATTTAGCATATGCGAAGGACGGCGATATGATCAGAGCACCCATACGGCGAAGCCCCTGAAGTCTATATGAAGATAGAATGGGGCACACCATCCAGGATATGGTCTTTCAGTGCTATTTGGACAGAATATTGGACAATTTTTACGATATGGATCAAACTAACGAATTCATTCGCCTATGTAGCTCCTGACTTTGATATATATGGTGATAATTTTTCATCTTCAAACCAGATATTCCTTTTGGCCACGATGACTTTGAACTCAAAATCCTTATATGCCAGTGTAAATTCTTTGGGCCCTTTCCCCTTTCCCACCAAGAAATCGCAGGCCATGGAGACTTCGAATATCTTATTTATCAGTCTCTGCTACCAGAAAAGCAGATACCTTTCATTCACGCGAATCTCGACGAAAGAGGTGTTAAAAGAGGATAGAGATTTTTATCCTTAAAATCATAACTAGATTCGAGGGAGAGGCCTTCAGCTGAAGCACTCTTAGAGGATGAATGGTTCTTTTTGAATAATCTACTTGTCTTTGTGTTCGTCATGCTTGCGCTACCACTGCCCCTTGTGGTGTGTGCCGCTCTTGGAGAGAATTTCTTGCTTACGCAGATGAGGGCTCTACAGTGGAGCTTAGTTGGTCTCCAAGCTCTACGTCAGGGTGTTTAACATTGTTTTGCAGATGAACTTACTAAAAGACTTAAAATTTAAATTCTTTCTGAGCTAAAATATTCCATTAGTATTATTATAAGTTCCACAATTAGCTAACTTAACTGTTAACAATACAAAACTTAATTTCAAAGCAACTAGACTATAGTAAAAGCCAATAACATAAATTATTAGACTCTTAAATGAAGACATACTGGGCGTAGATGAACGGTGACAAGGCGGCTAGTTAACTAGTTATCCCGCTAGTTACTGGACCCAGATCTTCCTACCCGCCTCATCGAATGTACCCCTCTTCCTACCCCTGTGTCGATTAAAGCACTTCTGCAGCAAAGGAAAGCTAATATGAATTCAAGAGAAGCTCTGAAAGTTCTGTCAAAAGCACGCCAGCAATGCCGACATGGATACATGGAGAATACTGCAGCTGAAGCTAGAACGATAACTATATTCCCTGGTACGCTCAATACGGCTACAGTCCAAAATTGCCCCTTGGAAAGGTCAAATAAACTGACTGCAGAATTAACAGAATCTCTGAGGAACTAATTATGCAAATACATAGAAATATGCCCAACGTGCAGACCAACCTATCTGAACCACTAGTAACTACCGACTCCTGAAGGATTCCCAGATGTTGTTGAGTTTACAAGCACATGGCAAGGTTCCTATACGTTACCGATTCAACTCTGGGAGAGGCTTCTGATGTGTTGATTAGTTAGTTATATCAGACATTTGCCTGATGAATTTAGGGATAAAGCTACAATATCCCGGAGCATGGCTGGGAAGATCGATACAATAATCACCATGGACATGGAAGCCAGGGATCCGTAGAAACGGGCCTCACGTGATGGGACCGAAGAATAAACACAGGCCATCAACATATCCCGGAACTGAACCATCGTCCGATTAGCTTTTGGACATCCGACCAGATACGTACATCGAATACTGCGGTATCGAACCCCAATTGTACGGCTATTATTGGTATTAAGCCACGGCGGCGATAATCATGCCATCCATGTCCAATCCCCCTCCGAAGGACGACCCATCGTTGGGAGAGGGAGAGTATCTACGTGGCTGCGGTTCCATTCTGTGAAATTTGGCAGATCGTTTTCATATGTTTGGGATGCGGCGTCGAGTTCTGCAAAGGAAGGGAGCCGAACAGAAAGTGAACGTGACACTCGGGGAGGTTCTGATGCGATTTGAGAGAATGAGAACGGAACTGTTCCAGCTCGTCTCGTCATTTCTTGTTCTCCTAGCTACCAGTGCAGAGCTTCAACGGCCCTCCAGGGTGTATATGATCCTGTATATGCAGGCATTATGAGTTCCTGGGGAAAATATACAAAAAGAATTAAATCTCGTAGGTCTCTATCTATAACTCCACTGTCATAATCATTCTAGCCACCCTGCGATACGTATTCCTGGTTTATATAGTTACTTAATGCATAGTGCAACTACCCAAATAACATTGGAACCACGTCATCGACTGCCCAACTATAACCAAATAGTTAGTGAAATAAAACTTGGGAAATGTCAAATCTTGGACCTTCGCGGGAACATTCAAGCAGTGGCAATTCTGATCCTATTCCATCCCCCTTAAACGGAAAAGGGCAACCCTCGCGTATAGAGGCGTATGTGTCTACACAGGTTTATATGGTTTTAACAGCATCTATTCAGATGGAAAGGAATCATAATCACGAGTTGCCTACATTGATCTTCTATTTCTATCAAATAGTTAATCTCGACATTCTTTTTTCTCTTCGATTTCAACACTAGAAGTCCCTCTCAAATCTCAATGGACACATACATATATTCTAAAACATGGACCAGCTATCACTAGGCACTCACATCTTCAAGCTCCCCTAATGGCCTAACATTCAAATACACCGTCCAGAGCAATGCACCAACTAGTCATGATCGAATGGTCGTCATACAGTGTCCAGGCTGGGGAATAGGACCGCGGTATCTCCAGTCAGCCATCACACTCTAGAAGTCGACAGCACGCTCGTCTTCTTTCATCTACGAGGATCAGTAGGTTCTTCACGACCCACAGATCCCTCTGAAATGACCATCTTCAACATGGCCGCGGACCTCAAGTTGTTTCGACAGTATTTAAATATTGACCGTTTTCCAGCACTGCTGGTACGCTGGCATGGTGGCAACATCGCGCTGGCATACGCCGAAATGAACCCACAGCAATATTGCAGGCTGATAATACTCATCGATCACCGACTTCTTGGTTGATGATCAAGTTTCAGTGAGCTATCTGGAGAGCATGAGGGCATGCAACCGGAAAGTCGCGCTGTGTAAACTTATGATTGACGGGATCAAAGCTGTCACGGCGAAGACTTTGATTATATTTGGCGGACAATATTGTCGTTGCACTTCAGGAACTGCAGAGCAGACGAGGAATCTCGGTCTGAATCAAGCAACCGTTGTTGTATTGGATCAATGTGATCCCTTCTCTTGGCTGGAGAAACCGGACGCAATGTTTACGGTATTAAAGAAATTTCTTGCGGCATGCTGGGAAGCGGAATGAATGATTGTTCCATTAGTGGTGCCTGGCTGTTCCCAACGAACAGTCCGACCTGAGGCTTACCCACTACGCCACGTGCCCAAAGTATAACTGGGTGACGTTTCTTTACGGATGAGAAGGCAGTGAGTAAGGAAGAGGTGGGAATTCACACTGTCACATAAACAAATCGATATCGGTGGCATATTCGGGAATGCTGGAAGCATATCGCACGTATATTTCATTGACCATGAGAACGAACCATGCCGTGGTTTCTTCAATTCGATGAAATATATCCGCGCCGATCAATTCAAAGCAAAAAAAAGAGCTAACTGTACATCATTTAGATGTACATAGCTCTGTATATGATGTAATTCGGTGGATGGGGCGAGTTAAGAAGAAGATGGAAACCGGAACTCCAAACTTGAATATAACTCAAGAAAAATCTCAACCAGCCAAATCGTTCAAAGGCTTCCGGGTATGCCATACAAACCAACAACCAGCGATGAAAAAAAAATATACAAATAAATCTCAGGAAGTTTAATAAGGAATCATTACGATTCGCGAATAATTCTCGTCTGTTTCTTCGCGGTCCCAATGTGAGTGTTGTGGACTTTGGTCGCGAACTTTAGACTGGTAAGGGTTTCGCTGAGATGCTCATGTCTAGGACTGACCATGACGAACATTAACGTCTTAGAGTTGCCTCCCAAGGAAAATTGGAGGAGGTATGTGAGCTAAATGACAGAAGATTAGCTCAAATGTCCATGTTTGAGAATTGGTAAAACGCTCGGAAACGAACCTTGCTATTTCGGTACGGAATATGTGCGCCGTCTTTCCCTTGCCCAAGGGCGGCAATTACATCACCCAAGCAACTCAGACTGCGGTTAATACTTTGAGTTTCTTTCAATCTCTCTCCCGTGGCTTTCGAATTACTCAGGCGTTCACTGCCAGCAAGGTCAACAAGATTAAGAGTTCCTTCACTCCTTTCTCCCGTGACACTATTTTCTCCAATTAGTTTTAGGATGAAAACAGAATGTGATCGTGAAGATCGCTCGTTTGCTTTGGTTGCAGCAACTGAGCGATTGGTTGCAGCACGACGTAGAATGGATGCAACGCGTGCGGGGGAGTCCAGGTTGACAGTTGTAATATCCGTGATAGTTGTTTTGCATTTTTGCATGTCATGGCGTATTTCGTGCTTCTTCTTATCAAATTCGTCTGCTTTGCCAAGCAGATCGTTCAAGTTTTCGTTGTAAACCTCGACAAAATTCCCCTCCATTGCATAGTGCCAGCCCTTCTCTTCCAGCGACTTTGCTGTATCGTATATTTGATGAACGGCCCGAGGTATCATTCCGTCATCAGAAGACATTGTGTGGGTCTTCCCGCTTCCCGTTTGACCATAGCAGAATATACATACGTTATATCCATCCAAGGCACTTTGAACCAGTTGGCTGATCTCCTCGAAAACGTCAGTGTTTTGAGATGATGGTCCAAAGACGTGATCAAAAGAGTAAGAGTAATTTTTTGTTGTAATGTTCCCAAGGCTACTCTTTTCCTCTGGACCAAGCACCGAAATCTCCTTCGAGTCGGCTTCTGAATCGGGAAATTCGATTTGTGCCGCATCTGCATCGGGCTCATTGTCGAGCATCGGACGAACGCGACAGAAAACACGGATGTTTCCCTTCAGCTCCTGTACCTGATTGTGAAGCTTTCTTCGCAACGATTCCTCTTTGCGTAGCTTTGCATGGGCGACGCTAGTCTCCGCCAGGGCATCTCGGAGTTCCTGATCAAGACGAGCAAATGCATCGGACTGCTCCTTGTTACCCGACTCGAGGAACTCAATCCTAGCCTTCAGTGCACGAATGGAAGACTCTAGGGTCAATGTATTACTACTATTGGTCATCAGGTTTTGTTGAAGTTCCTTATTAAGGGTCCGTTCACGTTCCAAGTCACTTGTCAAACGATCAACCTCGGCTTTTACGCTCCGAAGCTCGCGGTCTTTATTTTCAGACTCATTTCGAGTACGTTGTATTTCGACAGCAGTTTGCGCATTCATTTGGCTGAGTTCATTTTGTCGCCTGATCCTCTCATCTTCAATCTGAGCGTCGCACCGGCGGTGTAATTCTCGCATCTCATCTTGATGCTTTGCCACAAGGTTCTCGAGCTGTTTTTTTGCTTCTTGGCGTGCAGTTTCTAATTGAACGCGGTGCTGCCTGTCCAAGTTATCCATGGATATTTCGTGATCCCGCGCGACAGCTTTAAGATCATTCTCTACCACAGAGAGTCGGGATTTAGTGGTGTCAAGTTCAACGCGGATGGAAATGTTTTGCTCAGAAAGCTGTGAGTTTTTCTCTTCCACCTCCTGGACTATAGCGGACCGAAATTTACGTTAGAAAATTCGAATTTCACTCTGCGGGGACCAGAACTTCGTACATACGTCGGGTTTTATACAGCTCTATGGCTTCTTTAAGACCGGCGCTTTGGTTGGTTGTTCCATGAAAGCGGCTCAATAGCATATCGCACATAGCATTCATATTCTGTAATTTGGCGTCTTGGTCCCAAGCTTCGACTGAAGAGTCACGAGTTAGATACTGTTTTACTTTAGGAGGGGATTTCCTGGGGGATTTTTTATGAGGTGTGGGAATGTTCTGGGAAAGGGGGGTGATGCCATGGGTTGTTTTAACAGAAGAGGATCGTTTGGGCCTGATGGTTTCCTGGGCATCATCATGTCCGTGTGGCAGGATAAGGGTTGGCGGGGAAGTATTGAGGGTCAAGCCCTGCATTGCGGTGGTCAAGGACACGTTCCGCAAAGTCTCCCGCGCTGCTAAGTGGGACACTGATTGCGCAGCAAAGGAACTCGACCAATCTGAAACATAATTCATTTGGTTGTCATAGCTGCCTTTTCTTGGAGTTGGGCCAGTTTTCAATGAAGGGAAAGGTGAGGATGCGTGTGAGGAGCATGCCAAGGAAATTGTGTCCATACCCTTTCTCTTCCCCAAGATCGAGTCATGGAAATCGTCATCTCGAGTGCTCATTGACGTTAGTGGGCGAGGGGAGGCGGCGCCATGGGTGCGCCCATAACCAAAGGACGTCTGGGGTCGAGCGATATTTCGGGCAGAAGAGTGTGCCCGGGAAGTAGTGCTATTGGAGGCGGAGTTAAGGGTGTGGGATGTATTTCGTGGAGCGGCCGAAGCAGGGCGAGAGGAGCTCGAGGTCGAAGACGGCAACAACGGATAAACGGGCCTAGAATTCAAGGATTTTGAGGCTGAATGGCCAAATTGATTTGGCTTTCTGATTTCACCACCCCTTTCGGCGAGAGTTTTTCTGTTCTGAACCGATTCCATAGCTGCTAATAGATGAGTACCAAGGTGGTTAGAAATTTCCAGCTGTCAAATAATTTGATTGGTAATGTGTTTTAGTTCATGCTAGAACCTAGAAACTAGAACCTACTCATGGATTTGACGTATTTGCGACTGATAGTGCCCGGCGGAGGCATCATGGTGCCAGCGGCATTGTTTGCGGTGGATGTGATATCATGGAGACTTCTCCCGGCTGAGGAGACCACGTTTGGACGAGGAATATTTGATGAGAGCTATAGAGAGATTAAAAAATATCAGTCACAGAGCATGAGGAGGATTAGAAGTAGGAATCATTATGGAACTACTAATTGAGAAAAGAGCGCACCCTTGGGATATTCTCGTCGCCGTCCATCCTTTAAGCACCCAGAAAAAAAGGCGAGCAAAAAGAAGAAAAGGAGAAACTGATGGATGGACAAGTAGAACAATGCTTGATATTTTAATAATATTCTTGAAGATCCATGAAACGGGATGAAATTCAGCGGCAAGCCATGAAGGTTGGTGGGGGGGTTGTCGCAGGGAGGATGTCCAGCCGGCAACTGCAGTAGAGGGGAAGATAAAGATGATGATGAAGAAGATGAGGTTTTGTTTGTTGGATGTCAACACAGCCAATATTTCATTATGTAATAGCAGCTTCCGTCATCTGCAGCTCTGGGAAGGAGCAGTTGTGCATTCACAGTCGATAAATAACTATTAGAGTGTGTTTGTTGATTTGTCCCTTCCTGAAAATATGAATGAGGTTGAAGACAGTAAACAAAGCTAGTCCTAATGGGGAGTGTAAATAAGAGATGCAAACAATGCAAAGAATACAAATTTTGCAAACAAATTGCGATCAGTTAACTAAGATGCAGCACTTTAACCTAGTTACATAACTAGTTAGTTAACTAATGTAATGCACCCCCTTGAGCCGGCCACGGCCACGCACCAAAATCACATTACACTAGATTGAGGACATCTTATTTTTGTTGTCTGAGTGTGCCGCAATTGCTGCATCTCTGTGGCGCTCATATGTGAGATCTAGATTCTTCAGAGAAAGTTCTTCATCATCAAGAACTCTCTGACAGAATACACGCTATAAGATCAACAACGCCCATTTCAAAACTCAGCCAATTCCTCGAAATTTAAATCACAAATACCATCAGTCAAAAGCTTTTAAAAGAACCTGATAAAATACTCAGTTTTCATAATATTTGGACAAGAATTAAGGGTGTGATTCATGAAAATATACTTTTTCTTGAATAAGTTGAAAATCATAGTAATTTTTACTATTAACTTATATACTTGATTTAAATAGTATAAAAATTGAGTACAAAGAAATCTAAGTTTTAAAAAAGAATTTTAATAATTCTCAAGAGATTTTGTTTATTTGTTGTTCAGAAAATTTATATTTTTCCAGTTAATTTAGAAATAGTAGAAAACATACTTGTGAAAATTTAAAAGTACATAACTTGAAGTTTTTTTAAAGATTTTTCTATTTTATAATTTTTTTAATTAAAAACAAATCTTCTTTTCAGTTTTTTATAAACTTTAATTTTTATCTTTAAAATAAAAAGAATAAATTGAAGTTAAAAATAAATAATTTTTTTTATAAATTTTATATTTAACTATAATATTAAAATATAATTATATAATTAAATAAATATAATCTTTTATATTAAATATAATTATAAGTTTAAAGTTATTTTTTATAAAATATTAAATATATAGTATTTTTAAATATTATTAATTAATTAATTTATTTTTAAATATTTTTTATAAATATTATTAATTAATAAATTTATTTTTAAATATTTTTTATAAGTATTAAATTTTTTTATATAATTTTAATTTTTTTTAACTTTACTATTTATATAAGTAATATTTTTAATAAAATTATTTTTAATAAGTTTATATTATACTTTTATATATATATATAAAAGTTTACTTTTATAAGATCTTATTTATAAAAAATATAATTATTTTAAATTATGTATTATCTATAAATAATATATTAAACAATATATTAAGTTATTTATTATCAATAATATTTTTTATTTTAATTGATATTTTCACAGTTTTATTTTTTTACTTAATTTTGTATCTATATTTAATAGTAAGTTTAATTGTAATATATAATACTAAGTACTATTACTATAATGAGTGAGAGTGTCAAAACTCTTTTATCATAATTCATTTTTTATCATAAATAGTTTACTAAGTTGTTCTTATGATTAGCAATCTTTGCAATAGATCAAACTATCATTTTATTATATAATTGTACCGTTGTACAACTCATACCTCATGTGAGTGCACTACATCAAAGTGATAAAAACACTGAAATGATAGAAATCTTGAATCACATTCTCATTATTGCACTCTATATCAACAATCAGTAGCTAATCTATAATAAGAAGATAATCTATATCATTCTTACTATTTATGCTATCTCTAAATCAATTTAATTCCTCTTCTATTAGTAGTATGAGTGAGTTATTATCAATTTTCATAAGATTAACTTCAAGTTTCTGTCACTTCTTACTCTGCTCCTTTTCAGCTTCATAATTTATACATTATTTGATTTTTCTATTAGCATCTTTAATAGTAAGAACTCTCTCTATTTGAATCTGATGATGAGTTGTTTTAGCTCTATAATATTTATTGATATTGAGAAACTTTTCTAATTCAATGATCTGTTGCTCATTAAGTTCTATGTGAATTAGATTTATTTTGAATATCTTGTTTAAATAATGTATCAAGATGAGTGATTTTAAATTAAGAGTATCTTTAATACTTTATATGGTATTTTCTACAATATTAATATGATATATTAGCTTTTAAATTATCTTTGATAAGAATAGCTAAGAGAAAGAGATATATATGTGATTTGAATCATTTTCATTTTCATAAATCTGTAGTGGATGAGGTGATAAGATTCACTACTTAAGAGAGTCAAGAACTTAGTCAGAATTTCATGAATATGTGCCATATTGAGCTCATCCTGCAGCTATTGTATCAGATTTAAAGATCTGCTTTTGCATAGCTGAGAGGTCTTGTAGAAACTGCTGTTTTTTATACTTAACAAAACTATAATATATGATATAGTTAACTTCTTTTAAATGATAATGCTTATATTGTTAAAATGATAAACTATTCACAGATTATAGCAAATGAGTGACATGCAATAAAAATTCATATAGAATTATCTTATAAAAATCTGTATATTATATAAACTTCTCAGTGATATGAGATTCATGATTATTTATTAAAAGCAATCAATGACTTCCTTTCTGTTTCTTTTCTGTAGCAGGATTGAAATATTTAAGTTATTTAAATTCAATCATATCATTTTTAAATACAGTATCTGATAGAGCAATTCTATAATTGCTGAGTAAATTTGTCTATGTATATCAATTCTTCAAGTGTGTTTTGAAGATCAAGATTATCAATAATAAAGTAATATAATTATCTATGAATATATATTCAATAACTGTAATCAAATCTTTTGAAAAAAAATGAAAAAATAATAAAATTAGCTTCTTTAAAAGCAGTTATAATTTATTTTTCACATTTTTATTCTTCTTAAAATTCAATCTCATCAAAGTTGTATATATAGGGGTGAAATTGATACTGCTCAAATAGAATCTGAAGATGTTCAAATCATATATTGATATATTCAATGTCTTTAACTGCTACTCTCTTTGAATTCATTGACTTTTATTTTATCTTCAGATACTCAGATAGGTATTCAATGAATTTATAAGTTTACCTCTTGCTGACTTTTGAAGAAGAGGTAGTAAAATCTATATGCTGATATCTAAGTATTGAATTTGTGAAATCTTTAATATATTCAACTATGAGAGAATAATTCTTTTCATAAAGCAGCTTGACTTATCATTTAATTGTATTTTTCTGACTCATATTTAATCTCTTATTAATTGAAATCCTTATAGTATTCAGATTTCTTTCATTAATATACAATTGAACATGTTGATAAGAAACCTCAAATTCTTGATACAGAGATAGTATTTTAAAAATTTAAGTTTTTTTAATGATAAGTGATAGCTTTTTGAATACAGTCTTTGATATTTTAATCTTTATTTGATATTATAGTGAGTTATTAATTGATGAAGATGATGATGATTATGAATTTACAAGATTTTTATTATTTCAATATTTTTATCATTTTGATATGGTGTACTCATGTGAGGTGTAAGTTGCACAATGGTATAATTAGTTAATATATAAAAAAAAAATTAAAAAATGTAGAATTTATTCTGAATTTAAAAAAAAATTTAATTATAAAAAAAAACTTAATTACTTTAATTTTTATGATTTAGTTAACTAACGTAATTTCACACTGAGTGAGACATCTCAGTGAGTGAGATATCAAAATCACTGTATCTCAATTAATTAGATTTTAATCTGAAATATCTACACTTATTCCTCTCTAATTAAATTAAATTAAATACACTAGATTGAAAGCATTTTGTTCTCTTATAATTAGATAAATTGTAGTTGCTGCATTACTGTGATGCTTCTGAGTATGATCTAAACTCAGATATTATAGACTTAGAATATTGAATGACAGACTGTTCAACAGATGCAGCAGATGAAATAATAAGATTTTAAGCTTTCTGCCTAGTGAGACCCTCTGCATATTGAATCTGATATTTAGATCTAGTCTTCTTTTGCTTTTCTATCTCATTTATATTAAATATATTCTAATATTGCTTCTTTAAGATAATGACACTAATCATTTCATGTTCACAAATCTTGAGAATTTGATCAAAGTCTTCCACAAAGCCTTGAGGCTAACCTTTCATTAAGTATTTAATCTTATTTGCCTGCTGGTGTAATTGCCAGGGATTACTAGATGTTTGAAGCATTTAGAATATGATTGAATTGCTAGAGCTGCTGTGTGAGAAGGTAGAGGTCCAGAGTTGAATATCCAGCTACTGGAGAATATAGTTAGATTGAAAGAGCACTATTCTAGCAGCTTTGAAGCTATTTTAAATAGTCTGCAGTTTAAAGACTTCAGTGTATGCTGCAGGATAACTTTCTAATAAATCTGTCTTTTAAATAGTATTAAATTCTAACTGCATTTACTGTTGAACTAGACACTCATATGCTTACTTTAAGATTGCAAAAACACTTACATCTAGTAACTGTAAGAGATGTGATGAATAAGATGACATACAAAGATATATAATAGCATTATTCTTGCAGATTTGATTGAATTCTGAGATAAAGTGACTGCTATGCCCATCCAAAATAAGAAAACTATAAGTATCAACTCTGTATAAATTTGCAGCAGGAATAAATAGTCTAGTAAGTTATTTGACTTCGATTTTATTCATAGTTTAATTGTTAGAGTTAACATCAAGTCCTCAGTTGTTTGAAAGTTTGTCAAACCAGCCTTTCTGTAGAATCTATTCTTTGAGAATGATGTATGAGGATAGAGCTCATTCTAATATGTTGACTGCCTCAATCACAGTCACTCATTCATAATTCTCAAACTGTAGGAGCTTTGCTCAGTTATAACACTCAGCACTAGTGATGATCTTATTAGTGACACAAAGTCTTATGATAAAATCAGTCTCATCAAAGTTATATATATTCTCTGACAGAATTTCATACTCAGCAATTACATTCTTCAAAGTCTTAAATTAATTTTGTATAACTTTAATATCTTTGCATTTGACTCATTCATGATTATAATATCTAGAATAGTAATTTTGAAGCTCTATATGATGTTTAATCAGTCTTGAAATCCAGTTCTTGCTGACTCAAAGAAGAGATATAGTAGAGATGATGAAATTCTGTAAGATAAGAAGATAATTAGTTATATTCTTAACAAATGCCAGCTGGGAGGAAAATCCTCATTTAACATGGTTCAGCACTCATTCAACTAGCCTATTCTCTTTAGTCTAAGTCGATTTGTATGAATTTGAATGTAAATTCACTCATGCAGGTCTGCCACTCAGTTGATGATCAAGAGTAGAAGATGAAACATCAAATAGACATGCAGCTTCACAAATTGAGAGTTTTTTTATCATTTTAAATAGAATTTATCACTTGTTCATACCTTTTCTTTCTCTTAATAGAATTTGAAGAATTTTTATTGTGAATTGATGATATAACTGCATAGTGAAGTGGAAGAGTAGTTAAATTAAATGATATTTTGAAATGATATCTCACTCACTGAGGTGTCTCACTCAGTATAGAATTACATTAACTAATAATGTAATCAATAAGTGAATCAGCCACATAAGCAAGTCAGCCACCTTTTATCTCATCTCAGAACAACATCTTTATCATTAAAGATGCCAATCACACAAAGAAATAAAGCCTTTACTCAGGAAGGAAGGCTTCTTTTAGCCATTCAAGCATTTAAAAATGGTCAAATTTAAAGTGTATGAGCTGCAGCAAAGCTGTATGATGTTCCACATTTCACCTTAGGTGATCAGATACATGATTGTACAGCACATGTTAACACTCTCTTAAAGAACTGGAAACTTAGTCTTACAAAGAAAGAATCTCTTGTTCAATGAATTCTGACCATGAATAAGTGAGATGTGCCACCTCAGATTGCAGCTGTATGAGAAATGGCCAATCTCCTTCTTACCAGTCAGAGATTAAACCCCCTACCCACAATAGGTAAATGCTGAGTATGAAACTTTGTCAAACATCATGAAGAGCTGAAATCCAAGTTCTCCTGCAAGTATGACCATCAATATGCACTATGTGGGGATCTTGAGATTATTTGTGGGTGGTTTAAACTCATATAAAACACTATTGCAAAGTATGAGATTCTGGAAGATGATATCTACAACTTTGATGAGACTGGATTTCAGATGGGGATTATTGAGACTGCCAGAGTGGTTACTGGGTCTGAAAGAGCCAGGAATTCCAAACTTGTACAGTCTGAAGATCAGAAATGAGTGACTGTCATTACTGGAGTCAATGTCTTTGACTGGGCTTTGCATATAATGATTATTCTCAAGGAAAAGATGCATTAGTCCTGTTGGTATGAGACTGAGGGACTGCCCAGGGATTGAGTGATTGAAGTCAGTGAGAATGGCTGGACAAATGACCAGCTGGGCTTGTACTGATTGAAAGAGGTGTTCAACAAAAAGACTCTACTCTAGACAAAGAGTACATACTGACTGTTGATTCTGGACTGGCATAGAAGCCATGCCTCTGCTGAATTTGATCAATTCTGCTCTGAGAATCAGATTATTGCTCTCTATATGTCACCTCATTCCTCTCATCTTCTCCAGCCATTGGATATTGGCTGCTTCTCCCCTCTGAAAACAGCATATGGATGACAGGTGGAGAATCAGATGTGGCTTGAGATCAATCAACAGACAGCACCACAGTGTAGTATATGTGGGATTACTGGGCATACTGCTCATACATGCTCTAGGCATATAGAAAATAATTGATAATATAATTCTTTCTCTTTTTCTTTATGATTGAGGCATAGATACATTCTCATCGTATAGAAGTGGCCAACTTGCTTATGTGGTCGACTCGCTTATTGATTACATTATAACTAAGTTAACTAATAAGTTTACTAATTAATAGTTATAGTTAACTAACTAGTATGAATTTCTTTTATCTTTCTAAGACACAGTCTAGATCATATATAAGTAATTACAGACATGTATCAACTTAATAACACATTCAAATATATAAAAATAGGATGTCCTGAACCTATTTTAATTTAATTTAATATAATTTAATTTAGTTAGTGGTGGTTGAGTGTATATATTTCAGATTGAAATCTACAGAGTAGTTAATTCAAGACAGATTATCTGAGTTTGGCTGCCCTACTCACTTGTGGATTACGTTAACAGTTACTTTGTTGCTGACTCTCATGACAATGTCTCCAACGACGCCCAGCGCTGGTCCTCACCGCATGCCCCCGCGCTCATAGCAACCGGATGGATAAATAATAATATCACCAACACCAACTCCACACCTCCCCTATATTCATTCCTGTTCCTATTCCTTCTCCTCCTCTTCTTCTTCCTATTACTCCTTGACTTCTAAGCAGTCTTTCCCATAAATCAACCATTTTACCTCCCATTTTACTCTGCGCTTATCTGCCAATAACCCCCCGTTCTCCAACCTCCAGTCGCCATGGCGGGCCGTTTTGTTCGCTCATCCAAGTATCGTGCGTGGCTCTCCTAGATAATCAAAAGAAATCAAAAAGACCAATTGTGTCCACCTTTCCCCGCGACTGACTGCTGCATGCTCTGCTGTAACAGGACATGTCTTCGGACGCCCAACGCGAAAGGTACTCGTGCAGCTATCCTTCCTCTTATTATCCATAAGTTTATCCCTTATCCCTTATTCCACCACCGAATTTGGTGCTAACCTTGTACCTCCAATGTCCAGGAACAATGTTATGACAATCTCCACATCTCCAGAAATGCCTGGGACACCAATCTCGTGAAGGTTCTGTTCCCCCTCTGTCCCTGAAGACTATGACCCGGAAATCGAAGGAAACCTGGTCCTAATATATGTTTGATATGGTTAGGTCAACCCTCAATACATATCGGTCAACTGGGAAACCTCAGGGGGTGGCGCGTTCGCTGTATTGCCAATCAACGAAACCGGAAGACTCCCTGAACGGTTCCCTCTCTTCCGCGGACATACCGCCGTTGTGCTGGATACTGACTGGTGAGAAACCCCATTTATCCCTCAGGGACGATCAACCAACCAACCAATCGAATCTATCAATCAATATTAACCGTTGGACTTGATAGGAACCCTTTTAACGACTCCTTGATCGCGTCGGGGTCCGATGACGGCAAGGTAAAATCTTAGGATCCTTCTCCCTTCCAAACTCCCTTCCCATTTTCTCAATTTCGACCTCCATTTATCATATTATCCATACATCTATCGCATTACATGTCGATATCCTGCTGAAATTGGACAGGTTTTTTTATGGAGAGTGCCGGAAAATTTCACATTATACTCGGATGCTGAGCAAATCGAAGATATCTCGCCCATGGGAAAATTAAGTGGACATCCAAGGTATGATCCCCATCCCCCATCATGCCACTATCGATACGAAAGAAGGCTGTGCGAGATCTGTGACTCACTTTCTTTTTCCTTTTTCCTTTTTCTTTTGTTTTGTTTTCAGGAAAGTTGGACATGTTCTTTTCAATCCTGCCGCCGAGAACGTTTTGGCATCATCCTCTGGGGACTTCACTGTTAAAATCTGGGACATCGAATCCGGATCGTCCAATCTTACACTGAAACATGGCGAAGTGATTCAATCTCTGTCCTGGAGTGCAAATGGCTCGATGTTGGTTACGACTTCACGCGATAAGAAACTTCGATTTTGGGATGTCCGTCAGGAGAGAGCTGCCCACGAAACCGCTGGCCACTCTGGCGCTAAGAGCAGCCGCGCTGTATGGATGGGAGAACATGATCGTGTCGCCACGACCGGATTTTCGAAAATGAGCGATCGCCAACTGGCTTTGTGGGATATCCGTGCCCCGAGAGAGCCTATCGGTGGTTTCAAATCTCTCGATTCTATTTCTGGCGTCTGCATGCCGTTTTGGGATGAGGGAACCCAGTGCTTATATTTGGCAGGAAAAGGGTAAGTAGAATGCCTTTCATTCTTGTTGATTTACGTTTTGGTGACTAACTTTTATCTAGGGATGGTAATATCCGTTACTTTGAATATGAGAATGACAAATTCGAATACCTATCAGAATACCAATCAGCAGACCCGCAACGTGGTGTTGGCATAATGCCGAAACGTGGCGTGAACATGCATGAGAACGAAGTGGTTAAGGCGTTCAAGACCGTTAATGATACCTACATTGAGCCCATTTCCTTCATTGTTCCTCGAAGGGCGGAGATGTTCCAAGACGATATCTACCCGCCCACCACTGGCCTCAAACCAGCCATGTCATCTGGTGAATGGTTTGCTGGCAAGGAAGGTCTCCCACCGAAGATTGACATGGAGAGTTTATACGGGGGTGAGGGACTCAAGGAAATCGCCTCGAAAACAGCCTCCGCTCCAAAAGCCACTCCCTCCGTTAAAGCGCATGAGTATACTTCGAAGGAGCCAGAATCTCGAAAACCTGCTCCCGCCACTGTCAGCACTGTCATTCCTCCATCTGTACAGGAGCAAGCTTCCTCTGTGGCAAACATGGTTTCCAAATATGCAGATCACGAAGAAAAGGGGGAGGATGGTGATGATAGCTCGAGCTTCGAGGAAGTCCAAAAGCCAGCGAGTCGTCCATCTGCCATTACATTTTCTTCACCGGGAGTCAGAGAGCCAGTTGTGGCATCGAAAGGGAATTCGAAGGCAGAGCCCCTCCCCACGACCTCTACACCCAACAAGGTACGCTCGTCACTTTCGTGTTCCATTTTCGGTAGTGTTGACATTCCACTCTTGGGTATACTCACTGACTTTCTAGTCATCACCGTACACTTCCACCGCGGACATTCCGTCTGGTGTACATGATGTAGTTCAACGTGAACTGTCGTCTATACGAGCATTAATTGCAGAGCAGGGCCGGACAATTGTTGCTCAGTCCCAGCAGATTCAGTTCTTAATGAGCGAAATCGAAGAGCTGAAGAAGAAGTTATCCTAACGTTTCCCCTTACCCTCTAACTCACGTTTTCACTCCTTGGATATATCTCCCTTGATTGTTTTACCCTTTTCTATCCTTCCACCAACCCATTCAGGATCTGTCCATCATGATGAACTGTGTTTCTGTTGCGAATAGTATAGTTGTACAGCCCGTTTTTCATGTTCCTTTCCTTTGGCTTTGCTTTACCAGAAGTGCCTGCATGATTCTGAAAGCAAAAGTTGTCTACTGCTAAGCTGAAATTTAGTCGGTGTGGTTACATTGCCGAAGAGAGCGTAGATTTTCTTTTCCCGTGTAAATTTTGATTCACCTGAAGTATCCCTTTGCAATCTAAAATACCCTAAATATTCCATCCAAGGCTGTGCCTTACATCCAATTCTATGATGTAAAGTGCCTATAGTTCAATATTCACAGTCAAAATTTAATAGTGAAGTACTGCATGTAATTCTGTAGTATTATGCACCTAGGGACCATTCAGGTGGAGGGTTTTATCCATAATGTGAGATGATATATTATTAATGAAGGGTAACTGAATACCGTTCAATGCCAGACTGGTTAGCCGATTAAAATAATAATAATAATAATAATAATAATAATAATAATAATAGTATACGAGAATAATGTACGAACTATAATAACCACATATCAAGCAACATGGTTTGGACGCTATGATGATATAATTAAATATTGTCAATGTGGGAACCTCCAATGTTGAGACGAAATTTACCGGATCAGGGTTCATGTATACGGTTCCCATCAGTGATTTATTCACACGGAGAGCAGTTTGTTTCGTGCGATGTTATGGATAGCTTTTCAATTTTGGTGAAAGAAGACTATGTATGTACCTAGGTCTGTGATAGGAAAACCCCATATATTAAGCGCACAGCGGAAGAGAATGGAACCACATCACAGCGACGATCTAACAGTCTAGAGACTGGTTATGTTGAAGGATCATGGAAATGAGTAAAGGAAGAATTTGTTTTCGTAACAACTCGTACCAATTACCAAAATATATCATGCATCTATCAACTGCCCTGAGTGGCGTCTTCGTGGATTATATGAAAAAAGAGGGTTCTTTTCCCTAAATAGATGAAAGAATTTCTAGGCGCAAAAGGAAATAAATATTTTTTTTTTTTTTAAAAAATGGGGAAATATACAAGCTGCTTCACGCCAAGTGGGTAATATGGCTGACTTCGTATGGTTTCGCACTTCAAAGACAGGACACAATGATTCGTCCGTTCATTAAGCCCATCGAGCAGCTTCTCGTTCAAGCTCGACGCGCTTAGCTCTGGCTTGATCACTTTCCTCGTCTTCGTACTTATAACTGAGATGCCTTCCACCCAAAGTCCTACCTTGCCGGCTCTCGCGGCTCCGACTACATCTGCCCTCCCTGTCGGCATTCATTGCTTCCCGCCTCTGCTGTTCCTTTAAGAGTCGCTCACGATTTCGCGCCTCACGTTCTAGAGTATGTGGGTCTTTTTCATGTAGCCGTGATTCGCGATGCTCTGTTGATTTCTTCTCTCGATCTATAGCCATTTGCTCTTCTGCTTCATTTCGCTTGAGGCGCCGTGCGTGGCGACGAGAATGTTCAGTATCTTCTCGAGATCCTGATCGATCACGACGAGACCGTTTGCGATCGCGGTCGCGATCTTTGTCCCGTTCGCGTTTTGGATCGCGCTCTCGAACTCGCTCCCTATCCTTATCCTTATCCCTATCCCTATCCCTATCCCTATCCTTATCCTTATCCCTATCCCTATCCTTATCCCTATCCCTATCCCTATCCCTATCCCTATCCCTATCCTTATCCCTATCCCTATCCCTATCCCTATCCCTATCCCTATCCTTATCCCTATCCCTATCCTTATCCCTATCCCTATCCCTATCCCTATCCCTATCCCTATCCCTATCCCTATCCCGATCCCTATCCCTATCCCTATCCCTATCCCGATCCCTATCCCTATCCCTATCCCTATCCCTATCCCGATCCCTATCCCGATCCCGATCCCGATCTCGGTCCCGTTGTCGACTTGGTTTACCTTCAATCCCAGATCGGCCCTTGTTAGAACGATGGTCACTGCTTCGTATCGCAAGATCAAGCTTCTCCTCAGAGCTCGGCAGTTTGTTGGGGTCAACCCCAACAATTTCCCCATCACCAAGCTCGTGGTCACGATGCCTAGGACTTAAGCTCCGTGTGCGATGCCGATGTGGCCAATGGGTCGAGGTTGTCTTGCGGTCACTCTTTCTCTCCTTGTCGCGCTTACACTGATGCTCCAAACCTTTTGAAGGCTCCATAGACGGTGAGGGGGATCGTGAGTCCCTATAGTCCCGACGATTGGAGCTCTGGTCATCCTGATCATAGTCCTCGTGACGAGATTTCCGTCTGTGATCCCGGCTTCCGTCTTTGCCTGGGTCGCTCCCAGATATGCTCGGCGAACGGGATCGATGTCGATGTCTGCGGTGATGACGAGACCGGTGTCGAGAAGGGGATCTTGATACTGATTTTGGTCTGGAAATGGATGGTTCCCGTGAGTGAGGCGGCGAGTCGCTGAGAAACACTGTTAGATATGTCACCATAATGCTTGCAAGAAAATTGTGTTACCTTTGGGACTCTTTATCCCGCTTTGAAATGGACCCGCCTCCTCGCAGCAGAGCCGGGAATCCCCTACCATTGCGTATGCTAATGTTAGGCAGCCCTTCCCTCATGGCTCTAGGAGCAGCTGGAGCTCCGACAACACCCACACCGCGAGACTCCATCGACATGGTGTTGTTGCGATAAGGGGCGAACAGTCGCGTCGGGGAAGACTGTGGCATTTCGTAGGAAAGCGATGTAGTATCTTGACTTGCATTTGGTACCTTCATATAGGCCCCATCGTTGTTATTACCATGCTCTAGATGGTCATTTGTTTTCCGTGCTACAGCACCTACCTGGATATCTGTCCTGGATTGGCTTGCTTGATTGGCTGGGAGCGAACCATCAGCAGTTCTGTTGGAATTGTTGTGCTCTCCAGTTGGTAAAGGCGATTCGCTGGTAGCCTTGTTTTGCACGGATACTGTCGTTGGTTCGGTTGTAAGCTGGTTCTCTTTAAGGTCCTTCTCGCCGCCCGGGCAGAGATCATCATTAAACTTTTTGATATGATCCAAGTCCATATTGAATGTAGAAGCAGTACCATTAGGAACACCAGATACGGGGTCATTTTGAGGCTTGGCTTGCAAGGCGTTGTGGGGATGAAAAGGGCCTTGGTCAGTAGACGATGGGTAACTACCATGCAATGAAGACATAATAAATCCACCACGTCCGCGGCCACCGTGAAGAAACCCACGACCCCAGCCCCGGCCACGGCCATAGCCAGGAGCAAAACTGCCGTGGAAGTCATTGCTAGGATATTGGTGTTGTTGATGTATGTGAGGATAATTTGCGTAATTTTGGGACACATTATATCCACGATATCCACCAGGACTAGGGCCAAATTCAGCACCCATGCGGTTCGCGAATGGATTTGCATTGAATTTATCTGGACCTCCATTCCACATATTCTGATGACCATCCCATGCTCCATACATGCCCTGCACTGCGTTGAAGTTCATTCCCATATTCACCCCATTATTCATGCCATTCATATTCATACCATATCCTCCAAACATCCCCTGACTCGACACCATCGGATCCATGCCTAACCCTGACATTGCTGTACGTCCTAGCAGTGTTAGCACGCTGCTCACAAATAGAGCCAACCCTTAACTGAATAGGGAAGCTTTCTCGAAACATACCTATCTGATTCTGGAATGGCATCATCCCATTGCCTGGGGCGCCGCTGGGCATCGACTGTACCATATGACCAAAGCTACTTGCGCCCCCTTGCCAGCCCTGCTGTGGAAAGCCACTCATTCCACCCATTCCAGCCACACCATTCATCCCATTCATAGCGTATCCCGTTCCATGTCCATGTCCATGTCCCTGTCCACTTCCACTTCCATAGGCGTCCGAAGAGATGGAGGTAGTCGCAGATCCATGAGGCTGACCTGAACCGAAATCAGCAGGGGCAGGCGTGTTGTCGTCTGTGGCTGGTGGTTCCGCCTGCGTCTGCGCCTGCGTCTGTGCCTGCGCCTGCGTCTGCGTCAATGCGCCGGTAGGGTCAGCACCGGCGCCTTCCTCCGCGGATTCGTTGCTCCTTTCGCCCAGGGGATTTCCACGCTAGAGAAAATTGGAGTTAGCTGGAAACCCTGTAAAGGAAGGCGGTGCGGTGATTCTGTAGGCGAAGGGAGGCCTCTGACTTACTTGTTCGTCGCCTTGGTCGCCGCTGCCTTGACTGGTAGCAATAGCATCTGCGGCCGTAGTTTGCGATTGAGGGTCGCTAATCTTATCCACCACATCTACGCTGCCCGTAGAATGATCAGGGTGGTCAGTTCCCGTGGGGACGGCGGCACTACTTGTACGACTTGTACCGCTGACTTCTGGGATATCATCCGCCTGGTCTACCACAGAGGTGCTCGTTACAGGTGCGAGATCTGAATTAGCTTGGGAAGCTGTTTCTGGTTTAGCTCGTTTGGGGGAAGTAGCTTGAGCAGCCGAAGCAGCCGGACTAGTTGTAGCGGGGCGACCTTTCTCTCTCTTTTTCTCCTCGGTGCGCAGGAATGCTTTGAGGGTTGTCCTTAGGGCTTTATTCGGTTTGCATAGGTCTGCGGAGAGCGGGGTATGAGCGCAGACCGGACAACTTTCCGGCAGTGATGCTTGGCCTTTACAGAGAATGGAGAAGTTAGGGATATTTGCACCACTCGACTAAACAGAACACGCGAGAACTAGCCGAAACAAAAGGGGAGGGGCGTGCTTACAGCTGTCGCATATTGCCTGGTCGCAGCACGGAAGGCGGAATGCATTCAGGGCAAGCTTATTGCACATTGCACATCGCAGTTTGAATGGAATCTCATCTTGGGTGAGGGAGCTACAGGGGAAGCAAAAATACACAACGTCAGCATCAGAGCACCAATAGCAAGCGAAGGAGGAGAGATATATAAGTTTTCTAGCTGCTTACCTGGCAATGAGCATCAGCACTGATGCCGGATCAAGAGCCGCCATATTCGAGGAGTTGCCGCAAACACGGGGCGTGCTACGGTGGAACCAGCGGCAGATAGATTAATAGATTACGACGGGGAAATAACAGGCGAGACACAGGTCGTGGGAACCATTCTGAAGCCAAAGACACGCGGCGCGTAGTTAAAAAGAAGCGGGCGGTTTTCGAAGGGCAGGCTGTGAACCGGAGGGGGGGATGTTGGGGGGTGTTTGGTGGTTAGGTAAAATGAGGCGCCGTTGGCTGCTGCTGCTGCCGGTGACTGCTGGTGGGCAACCTGGGCAGCGTTGTTGGGTTTGAGGTTAAGGTTGACGTTGTTTTTGCTCTTTGACTGTTGGCCGTTGCTTAGGAATCAAGGGATACGGGTAGTTTTTTTTTTTAAAAAAAAAAAAAAAAAAAAACCGGGAGAGTCGGATTAACTGATCACCCGTTACCGAAGGCACATAGTTACTTACATTAACTAACTTACTAACTAACTAACTAGTTAACTAGTTAACTAAACAAGGTGTCTTAGGTAATCCCGCTTCAACTTCGCAGAGTTCCTTTTCTCCGTCCATTTGTAGGATACGTGCGTCCAATGTATGCTACTAGCCAAGTTAATTGATATGAAGTTACATACCCCAATCACCCTACTAAACTGTCCATTTGAGAGGTGAGCTAGGTTACGCGTAAGAGGGACCTGCTTTTAACCCGCATAAACGCTAATCCCATCCAGTAACTTCAAGGGCTGGTCTTGACTTAGGACACAAGCAAGCAAGTAAGCAAACCAAAAACAAGGTCCTTCAGGAGGATGCAATTTCAGGTTTAGCGCTCAGTCCGACTCAGGTAGAATAGATGGTTGGGCCCGGGGGTATAATCAAGTGGGGTAGGGGGTGGGTGGAGTGGGTTGGAAAAGGGGGGAGAGGGAAACAAAAAAGATAAAGAAGGTTGTTTGCAAGCCTCCCAAACGAACCAACTGTTGCAGGTCTTCCCGCATAAACATTCTTCCGCCGGCCTCCCTCAAGCTGAGCTTTGGACAAGGGGGATTCTTCGGGACTTCATTTCGAAGAACGAACCACAACTGATCTAGTGAGGCGCTGCCACCTGCAGAGCAGACAGCTTCAACCAGAGTCCAACCAACCAACGAATCAACCAACCACCATCCCCGTCTTGCTAGTCTTGCTAGCATATCTAGACGCTACAAATTCCTACCCTATCCTCCCGACCTCAGCTCCAACACCGCGGAAAACAAAAGGTATCGGATCAGCCTACTACTACTGCTACTGCTGCTGCTGCTGCTGCTGCTGCTGGTTGCTGCTCCTGCTACACTGTTACTGAAGACCACTCTACCGCTCTATCGTACGGAGCAGTCACTAGCTGTGTTCATCGTTACCACGGATAGCGGAGAGTGATTCGATAACTAGCCGTTTCCAAGTCTGTTAATCTATTTGCATGTTTCTCCACACCAAAGGGTCGTCTCCATCTACTCCGTTATACACACACAAAAAAGGTTTAAAAACCCCTCTTGGAGTCTAGTATATATCTAGTATAGCTACATACCGGAGGTGTATATTTGCTAGGTAAGATGTTCTGCGCTTTAATTTCATTCGCGCATCTGCTTAACTGCTCGTCTTCTCCTTTCAATCTTCCCACATTTCTGAGGAAATAAATCAGATCGGCTACTATACGGCTCCAGCTCTATTTTGATCTTAATCTGCTCCATGACGCGTTGTTTTAGTCATGCGCTTGTGATGGCCGTGATGGTGTTTCCGTCTATGTCTAGAAACATGAACAACCGATTGTGCTCTCCCTATATAGTTCACTCCTCTGATCTTCTTCTCTATACTTATTCCCGTCCATGGACCCTACCCCTGCTAACACCTGCGGTGCCCAGCGATGACAGAACAGGATAACTCGTACAGACCGCGATCGCCGGACTTCTCAAGCTTCCCCGGAACCCTCCGTATCCCCCCCAGTCCTTACGGACCAGCCCCATACCCTCTCACCAGCCCGCTGGCACACAGAGCTTCCTACGACGCGTCCCCGTTCTTCAGCCCTCAAGACGCCCAGCCCCAGCTCCTGCCGCAACTCCAACGCCCGGCACCATCGTACGTCGAACCATCTTTTGATACAAACTCCCCCCAGATGCCACCCCAAACGAGATCACAGTCTGCGACTGCGGCTGCGGGGCAGCAGCCCCAGCAGCAGCCGCCGCCGCCCGTAGAGTGGCATACAGCGCCAGAACCCCCGGCAGAGAGCCACCCGGTGAAAATGGGGAGGACCAACCCGTCACGGGCTTCTGGGGGAGTCGAAGTCAAAACAAAGTTTCCTGTAGCTAGAATAAAGCGAATCATGCAGGCCGATGAAGATGTTGGGAAGGTTGCCCAAGTTACACCTATTGCTGTTTGTAAGTTTATGCATTTTCTTCTAACCCCCCTCCCGACACCCATCTTTTCTTGGTGACCTGTCGTATTCCATCCACCAAACATGAGAGCTTGGCTAATAATAGTTATCTTTTGCAAACATTAGCCAAGGCACTCGAGCTCTTTATGATATCCCTTGTTACGAAAGCTGCCCAAGAGGCTAAGAATCGGTCTTCGAAGCGTGTGACTGCAGCGCACCTCAAGGAAGCCATTGGAAAGGATGAAGTTCTCGATTTTCTTGCAGATATCATTTCTAAGGTGCCCGATCAGTCAACGGGTGGGAAGAAGGATGACGATGGAAGTGACCATAATGACGGACGCAGGAAAAAGGGAGGTGGGCGACGAAAGAAGGATGACTATGATGATTTCTGACATGATGTTACCGATTTTTGATTCCCTTAACGACTTTTATTTTTCCTTTCCTTTCATTTTTCTTTCAATTTTTCTTTTTCTATCTTTGTTGAATTCTTTTGTTTCTTCCCTTGCTCCTTTCCTTGCTTCTTTTCTATTTTACTAGAGTAACACCAGCCCTGGACCGTGTAGCATTTAATGGAATTGGAGGCGTTTATTGGATCAAGGCTTGCTTCTCATTGGTTAGCTCGGTTTGTGAATCACGATACTGCCTGGATGTTTATAGCGGAATCCGGTGTCTTTACATAAATGCCATGGTCATGAGCTCCAGGGAAGTCGTGATCAGGCTGGTTCACATACAGAGTGGCATCCCGGTGCGTGTCCTGGCTTCTCTGATTGTGTGATGAAGCAAATTTTATAATCCCTGGCCATAGGGAAGTGTGCCGGTATTTACGATAATAACTTAGAGGACGCAAACTTTTAATTCTAAACAATTTCATTTCATTCTTATTCTTTCCTCTTTCATAGGGTTCATTATAACCGAAGAATCAAGGGGATCAGGAGCATTGTGGATCAAACCAACTAAAAATAATTCTTCAGGTCACTGCATTTTTAGTCTGTATCACGAAACGAACCCGTCGAAACCAAGGTAACTACAGTGTAGGCTTTACATGCCGGCCAGCAGCACCAAACACCAAAGGCCAACACCCGAGAAAATATTTCAAAGTGGTAGACTGGTGAAGGATCTATCATTTGCATCCTTTTTGTTCCGCAAAGGATATGCTGTCGATTCTGAACCATGGACTTTGTAGGTTGTCAGCCAGAGTTCTCATTTCCAGCTCACTTCTTCCTGTTTGAGACTCATCCAAATACTCACTAATAACTGCCTGCAGTGGTCTCGTCTCATTGGGGGTTCTGGCCTGTCGTCATCTAAGGGGCTTCGGGGGAACTCTGCAGCTGACCGTCTGTCGGCGTTTAAGCATGCGTGTAATACGCTCGATGTGAGAATAAATAACTACTCCTCATTCTAGCCTTACTGGCCTTTCGACTATTGTCCTTTGTTCCAATTCCAATGCTAACACGACGTTTATCATCCTATTTAATAGCAAATATGGCGTAGCGCCCCGACGGCTTCGGGAGAAGCTGCTGCCATTCCTCAGGTCCGAAATTGTCTCCATCGCCTTAATTCTGTCCTCAGCGATGAGTCTCGCGGCCCTGCACCCCACCCCTGCCAGGCGTTCGCTGCCTCCTCGCAGGTGTACCTTACCGTCACTAAACTTGCGCTATCGTTTTGTGATCCTGGAGTGATTTCGAGTGCCGCAATCCTCTTCAATATCTTGATTGACGCGGAAGTTGAAGGCATTGTCGATAATCGTATCTTTGCGAGGGCACTGGTCGACCTTGTTCGTAGAGCGGGCTCTGCCGGCGAGGAAGGGGAGGGGAGGCTTGTGGAGCTGCTTTTTGGAGTTGCAAATAATATCAGACTGCGTCCTGCCATTCTGTCTGCTTGGTTCTTCCCAAAGAACTACGGGAATCGAAAATTGGAAGTTATTGAGGGCGGAAACGAGTTTGCGGGTGCAACGCGAAAGGATGACTTCCCTCTCTTCTATCTTCTAATCGACTACGTGCATCACGAGGGAAGATCGGGAGATTTTGCTCGCACTGGTCTATTGTATATTATCGAGACGGCATCAAGATCAAAAGAACTAGAGCGGTGGCTGATAGAAAGTGACCTTGCGACCTTAATGGCTACGGGTCTAGGGGCGCTTTACAGCCAGTTGAACAGGTCTGTACGCAAGTTTGCTTCTATCCGGCCATCTGTGTATATCCACTGACATTGTAATCACAGGAATCTTCTTTTCTCGAGGAGGGATGACGAGAGTATCCCCCGTATCATCGCTCTTTCTGACCATGCGCCAGAGGAGGCTGCCGCTCGCCCCAAACTCGGCACTCATATGGATGCATTTCTCTCTTATTTGCTATTCTGGCAAGACACCATCGACCATTGCAAATCTACCGAAGTCAATGATACACTGCTTGATCATTTTCAGGTTCTATTTCTCCAACAGTTACTGTACGGTTAATGCCCCGCACGCTGATATTCATACTGTCCTTGACTGACTATGATATAGCTATCCTTCCCTCTTGGAATCGTCGGATGTGGATGGCGGTTCCACATCCGCTGTGCTCACCTATCTTTGCCGCATTTTGGAATCCATTGACCAACCGGACTTGGTTCATCGAATTTTGCACTTTTTACTGGCCTCCTCGTCTGGGGTCGAGCCCGCCATTCAGATTCCCGAGGAAAAGCTGCGAATGTCGCTAAGTCGCCGCAAGTCTCTTGATCTTTTAGCTTCGTTTGCTGAGGCTTCTGCAAAGCCGTCACCGGAACTTTTCAATTTGGTTGACCTCGTTTTGATGAGTATTGGGTCAAAAAATACCCCCACGGTGGTAGCAACTCTCCAGCTCATCGCTGTCATTTTTCAACGGCACCATATATTTGCAAGTTCGTTGATTAAGACCGTTTATCGTCCTGAGGGTTCTGTTCAAATGCGCTCAATTGGCGTGCTGAATGCGGAATTACAGCATTTTGTGAGCTTGGCAAAATTAATACTGGAAGACCCCTTCTTGGATCAATCCTACCAAAATTATCTACTTGATGCGTCTGCCATTCTCGAATTAAGGACACCCGTTCTACCTTTGATTGGAAGCATAGCCACAGATCCCCCTCGAGATTCGCTTTTGCTTCTGCAGACTAACGATGATATATTACGGGGAATGGTCTCTCGGTTGGAGTCATTTTTCACTAACAGCGTTGTAATGAATTTAGCGTTAACAGACGCTATCACCGGTTTGGCATCTTCGAACTTTGTTTCCTTGGATGGATGGCTCCTAGTTGAGCCTGATGATTACGAACACCAGGCCTCGGATCCGAGCTCCATAGGTCCCCCTCATCAAGAAGTTGACCCCAGTGGAAAATTGAATCACATCTTTAATTGTACCCCGTCAGCGTTGCCCCTAGTGCCCAGGATTATTCGCAAACTGGTTCTAAGAATCGAACAATGGCGGCTTGAAATACCAGATTTCGACATCCTGGTGGCAGCCCGCAGATATTTGCTCCATTCCGGAAACGTGAACGAGGCAGAGTTTGATGAAGAATATATTGCCAAGTTTTCTGCATCACCCCCTGGACCTGCAAGTGAGCGCCAGAGTCAGAATACGACCAGGGTTGGGACGGGCTCCGACTCGCCACGTGGCCGCAAAACATCACTTTTTGAGCGAACAGATTCTTCGCCGTCACGTCGGTCGGGCAATTCTGGTTCAAGATCGCTATTTAGTTCCCCTCTCCGGGATTCTTCCCAAAAGCAAGCATCCTCCCGGCCAGTGTCAGCAGCCCACGCTTCATTGGCAGCAGATGACCTTCGTAGACGTCTTGCAACCCCAATGAAAGTCGATTTGTCTGTTGATTCCTCTGACAACGTGGATTCTGAAATCGACAGTTTGAATTCTCCTTCAGCTCATTCAAGGTTAGAAACGATTGGTGACCAAGCACATCTCAAGGAGCACAGTCACCCAAATCCCCATGTTACACTAGGACACATCCTGACAAATGTCATCATCCTATATGAATTTATTCTTGAGTTAACTGCTTTAGTTCAAGTTAGGACAGCGTTATTTCAAGAGATCAAATTTGAGACCTAGCTCTTCGGCTACCGTGTGTTAACTGGCTTTTTACACTGTATTGTAAGGCATATATGCATTGAAGAGCTGGACGATAAAAGCCTTCTCCAATGCTGCTGTCGATATTTTTGTAAAAGTTCCTTAATCCATTTCCAGAGGTAACTAGGTACTCAGTGCGGAATACGTATATATAATAGTGACTATAAATTTTAAGACAAAATTTCTCTGGTGGTTTTCGGTGAGGCTACTCCGCTAGTAGTTAACTATAGCAGGAAACAATTTAGATCATTCCATGCAATGATACAAATCTACACGGTGGATGATGATTCCAACAACGACAGTGGGATTTGGCTTGCCCACTTGCCTGCTCCCCAAAGCCGATATCCCATCTTGACTTCCCGTTAGACCCGCAGTTTTGCTGAACAGAAGCGGTTAGTTAGTTATCTAACTAGTTAACTATTTAACTAACTAACGTAGATCTAATCAACTTTGGAGAACATTCAAACTAACTGCGGTCATCAAACCCCGAACCGCCGATGGCTAACACATCCAGTTAGTGGTTGGAAGGGTCAAGGGAGATTCTGATCGGTGATCCTGGAGTTGCAAAGTATAATTGTTAACTATTAGTTAGCAAATGACCATCGATTCTGAAATGGCCCACAGAGAATTTAGGATTTATGCAGCAGCGGTAGTAGTTATGCATAACACATCATTTTGTGTTACAAAATCACACACTTCTCTGCACATGCTTAACGGTCTCTCCACGCTTACAAGTTCAGACCATTGCGAATATCGTGGCTGCTGCTGGATGCTCCTTGACCAATGATATTTCCATTCTTACGAGAGCTGGGAGTGGATTGCATTTCCTTCTACAATGTTGCAATACCGGTCACTTTTAAGAATATTCTGACATTCCTGTGAACATCCTCATACTAAGCGGTAAATCTACAATGGATGGAAAAAGGGGTAATCTCCTCTAACTACTGGTGAGAACTTCATCCCTTTCAGGAGGCTTAAAATATCCGAGTTGCGCGAAAAAAAAATATATAAAAAAATAAAATAATAATAATAATAATAATAATAATAATAATAAACACTACGGACTACACTCCTACGTAGACAATCAATTCCATCTGACGATTTAAACATGGTCTCAATGTCACTACTCCTAATTGGCGATGATACATGACTGGTCCTCTCTCTTTTCACAGAAAAACATGCGTCGCCCACGACTATTAATGAGTTGGTTAGCCTTTCCGATGTTTTTTATTTTTTATTTTTTATTTTTTATTTTTTATTTTTTATTTTTTGCTGGATGAGCTGTGGTTCTGCTGGTGAGGGTCAGCGAATATTGTGTGACCTTGCAGCCCTCGTGGTTCTACCACTCTTTCAACGTCCTGTGTTAAATAGTTAGTAGTTTTGGTTTGTTTTTGTTCATGGAGAAGCCCGGCCTGTCATGTGCCGGAGGTGCTGTCCCATGATGAGGTTTCCGACATGGACAGACGATGGAGCGACGACAATCGATTTGCAGAAGATATCACCACACTCTTTGCCGAACGGAAGACACCGCTGTTATTCCTGATGTTTTCAAAAGTTTTGAAAGCGTTGTTTCAAGACGCCTCTGAGACGGGGGGATTGTGCATACTGCATGTTTAATGCGCAGTCGATATAATGCATAACGTGAGGAAAGTTCTAGACTGACAACTTATTGTGTCTGACAGAGTGATGAATGTAGATGAAAAATGATATTTTTTTTTTTTTTTTTTTTTTTATTTTGGTCAAGTAGGGAGTAGTTAACTAACTGCTAAGTGAGCGGCACATACAGCCAGCCCATGGTCGGATGACAGGATCAAGGGCACAGGGTGGAAAGGTTGAAGGGCTGTTATTGACAACATGCGAACAAGCCGATTATTTACATCCAGCACTTCAACGTAACTATGAGAGGTGTTGGAGTTATTGATCCGGGCCGTTGAAGCCACCTTTCGGGGGGTGGGGGGGGGGTGCCAACCAACAACGCTTTTTCATTTGACAGTTGAATCCAAGCCTTGGCCTAAGGTTTTCTTGTGACGAGAGCGTGAGCAGAGCAGGCGTTTTGCTGAGCAGGGTAAGAGGAATACAAGTAGTTAGTTACTGCGACGTTGTTAGTTCAGAACGTCACAGTGGATTTGCCTCGTTAGTTGGAACCAATAACTAACGGAGTAACTAAAAGCCTGTCAGTCCTCCCAACTTCAGAGCGCAAGATACCCCCACTGTGATAGAGCTGATCGTCGACGGTTTGTAATATGCATCCCATAAAAATGCCTACAACCTCCAGCTGGAGTTATTCTCAGAGAACCATCAACGCCACCTTCTGGTTATTAATAAAACTTACTTTTCTTATTTACCAATTCTACGGGTTAACCGCAATATTCATGATTTACTCTTGTACAACCAAGGTGTTGACATCCAGGCACCCATCCAAGCGGGCGCCCGCATGCAAGTCAAACCCTCGTCCGACACGTGCCGTACGGTGGTGTGATATTCATTGCCGAAGGATGCTTCAAACAGATTTGCCAGTCATTACAACTACAATTGAAGAGGAGAAAAAAAGCAGAAGGGAAGTGATTGAAGGGAGGGAGGGGCATTTTTGTTTCAAGATTTCAAAAGCAAGAAGCTTGCTTGGTCACCAACAAATAATAACAAAAAACCTCCCGTCAACAAAAACAGTTGTAGAACGACCCCGCGCCATTGCCAGCTGCTAAACATTTCGTCATAGAGAGCACTATGTAGATACACACATGTGGGGGAAAGAGACAGGGGAGAGGGGAGAGCGAGAGAGCGAGAGATTGCTCTTCCAAGACCAGGTAAGAGAGAGACGAATCAGCTGACGTCCGCCAAAAAAGTCGCCCAAAAAACATTGCTTGATTGGAACAACCGAAGCGGCATTTGTGAGCGTGCGTTGACGGGCATCTCCAACAGCCGGCTCAGCAGAGGAGGGGGGAGGAAGGCAGGGCGAGGGTTTGGAGAGACTCATGAGAGGAGGAAGGTTGGGTTGCAAACAAGCAACTATGAACATAAATAACACTTTGGCTGCCGGGGTTGCCAAGGATCTAAGATTGAACCCGCAAGCCAAGCCAGCCAGCCCAATGAATGGATGAAATGGTTGGGTAAGCCCCCGGGTGCGGACTGGGATGAACCCTTTCTTACTCGTCCTTGTACTTACTGTACGAATCAATACCAATGCTCCCCTACGTCCACAAATACGGCATGCATGTACCCTTTATGTACTCAGAGATACGTTGATGTTCTCTGTACGGGGTCTGCACATTCATCAATGTTCATATATTTATTTATTCTGCCCGCTGTGTTCAGCAGCAGCACCGCCCCCCCAACTGCGGAGTAGTTACGCACATATTCCGAGCATGGGCTCTGTACCTAACAGTAACATCTACGCCCTTGTCGGCATCTGAATATAGGCCATATTAATGCCATCCATTATGATATGCGGCTTTCTGTTCTTGAGAGTAACTATATACTGTTCCTGTTACCTGCCCGGGTACCCCTCCGTATATGTATGTACATAACATGCATTTGTTCAGTATGGAGAATGTGGGCTACAGAGCCCATGGGAGAGTACCCATGTTGTGTGTGTATGTATGTATGTACAGATACACCGCCATCCGCTCTCCTCTCTGCTGAACTTCGCTCCCACATTCGCAACGTTGCGCCCAAGCCCATTCCCGTTCTGAACTAGTCCACCTGTATGCATGCACTCCTGAGCCATGTACCTAACATACAGACTTACATGCATATACATACATGGACATGGACTCTGTACCGTCGTACATTGAGACTTGCGGTTGGGCCCAGGGGAGTGGGTTAACTGACGTAAACCTTGGAAGGTCAGACGTTGTATCGTCACTCCGATTGTCAACTTCTCTATCTCCGGTTTACCAGACTGTCGGGTCTTCGAGAGGCCTTTGTGAATGCTGCCTGGATTTGGGCTGAACTATATTACCTCGCAATGTGCCTCTCGTCCACCATGACCATGTTTCCCTTTCACCTCAATGGGGATCCTCCGCCCTTTTTAGTTTAAAATGTTGTCTACCCTTTTGCCCACCTCCCTACGTGTGATTGCCGTTCTCCTTGGGGCGGCACCAGCCTTGATTCTGGCCGCTCGGGTGATTTATCGACTCCGTTTTCACCCTCTCGCCCAGTTTCAGGGGCCCTGGTATGCAGCTGCGACTTCGCTTACTTTGGCCGCCCTCTCCCTGGTTAGACTCGATATCGTGTGGATAGAATACTTAGTGAAGAAGTATGGCCGTGAGTTTCAACTCATCTTGCAAGAAAATTGATAAAGAATAACTAGATAACTGGATTTATTTATTTATTTATTTTTCACTTTCCAATAACCTTTGGATAGGAAGGCACCCAATCCGAATCCAACCGAATCTTCTGTTGTTTCCTCATCCCTCCGCACTAAAGGAAATATATTGCGACCCAAAATGCAATACCAAGTCCAGCATGTATGGAACTGGCGTTTTCGGTCCTCCACATCTATTTTCGACCCTCGACGGCGATAAGCATCGTGAGCTTCGAAAGTCTCTAGGAGGTGCACCAGTACGGATAACTTGGAACCACCCCAAAAACAAGTCAAACGGAAAACTGATTTGTGATTTCTCGGTAGTGGACTATAGGATCGTTGAAGAACAACTGGGAGCCAAGATTCGATGACCACGTCCTCTTACTTTGCCAGAAGTTAAAGGAGAATGCAGACGCCAATGAACCGGTGATTTTGTGTGACAGGGTAGCGTAAGGGACCTCCCCAGCTTCATAAACCCTGACGTGTCATAGCTGGCACCTGGGACTAACGCTTCTGTAGTCAATTCGCTGCGGATATTGTCACGATGTTACTCTTCACTGAGCCTTTCGGTTTCGTGCGCAATGCCAGAGACGAACGTCGAATTCTTGAGACATGGCGCCAGAGTCTAAATATCTTTGCCTTTGCCTCTCGATTCAATTTCTTCCATTATTATCTCGCGAGGATTCCCGGATTCAGTACTTTATTCTTTCCCAAGAAAACAGACGTTTATGGCATGGGGTGGCTGATGGGGGAGTCCGAAAGACAAGTTAATGAGCGCCAAGCTCTGGTGCAAAGAGGTCTCGCTCCAAAAATCCCGGACTTTTTGCAACAGTGAGTAACCGGTTATTTTTTTGGGGCATCAATTCTACGCAGTTTCCATGCAGCTATCGTACATGCAGATCTCTGTCTTTGAGCAGGGTGAGCGATAGAAATTAACGGTTTCTAGTTGTCTCGACGCCCGACTGGACAAAAAACCACTGAGCCAATCCCAGAAGGAGGCTCATGTGACGCTTTTCGTGCAAGCTGGATCCGACACTACGGCTACAGCGCTCGGATCGACCTTGCGTTTCCTCATAGTTCATTCAGAAAAACTGGGGCGTGCAACGCAAGAAATTAATCAGGCATATCGTTCTGGATTGCTTTCAACCCCGGTGAAATATGAGGAAACACGACAACATCTTCCATATATCGCGGCTTGCATTAAGGAAGCATTGAGGCTCCAACCACCAGCGACTAATCTCTTCGGTCGTGTTGTTCCAAAGGGCGGAAAGATAATTGGCGGGCATTATATCCCTTCAGGTGTTGAGATCACCAGTACGGCGTGCGTTGTTCAAAGGGACCCGGAAGTTTTCCATCCCGATCCACATTTATTCCGACCAGAGAGGTGGCTGGACAGAAACAAGGCAGCTGAAATGGATACTGCTATATTTAGTTTCGGAATTGGCCCACGGACCTGTCTCGGAAGGGACATTGCACATATGGAACTATACAAGGTTATTCCGGAGGTATGTCTCCCGTCTAAGGTGTGAATGTATCACGTACTGATATTTCATTATAAAGCTTATCCGGCGGTTCCACTTCGATCTTGTAGAGCCGGGTGAATATCTTGTTGTAAGTGGTGTTGGATACAATATAAATTTGACAGTTAATCTTACGCCACGTCTATGATTTTCACTTTAAATTTAGTTGAAGCTTGCTGTTTTCAAGTGCTTTCACATTTAACATTATATATACTTTAACTACAATATTACTTGAGGTAAAAATTTGAAATCTAATATTTATTAAAGTATTAAATAACTCTCACTCTTATGTTAAAAATTTAATATATCGTTCCATATTTAATATATATATATATATATATGTTATGTTTTTTTTTTTATAATTTTATATAAGGAGACGACGTTGAGACAGGGAGTCAACAGTGCCGTCGCGTGTGTTGTTTGATGGGAACCCGAATGGGTAGGGTTGATAGCTAAGAGAGCAGACGAGCTTATGTCTAGGGCTGAAGAGGAATCTAAACAATCAAGGATACTGATAATTAGATAGAGAATTGTATGCGTCTTCGATAAATCTAATCCCTCTAAATAATGGGTAGGTCAGATAGCTAGCTTTTTAACTAGGGTTTTCATCATCCTTCTCTTTTTCATGAATACACTCAGATATCTATCTGATCCAGGAAGTGGTGATTTCTTTCATAGAGATGATCATTCTGTCATCTCATTATTAGAGTAGAGGCGGCGCCATGGAGAGGTAGTTTCTAAGATAAAGAAGATATCAATGCCAAGATGTCTTTTACTGGATCTCATGATCATGATACTTATAATACTATAAAATGAAGTTTATTTATTAGTTAAAATTATGTATCTTTCAATAAATGGGAAAATTATTTTTGAAAGTTATAATAATTATGGTATCATGAAATATAAGTGGTGAGCTGTGAAAACATTTTTAAAAATTATAGGGGTTAGGGTTAGGGTTAGGGTTAGGGTTAGGGTTAGGGTTAGGGTTAGGGTTAGGGTTAGGGTTAGGGTTAGGGTTAGGGTTAGGGTTAGGGTTAGGGTTAGGGTTAGGGTTAGGGGTTAGGGTTAGGGTTAGGGTTAGGGTTAGGGTTAGGGTTAGGTTAGGGTTAGGGTTAGGGTTAGGGTTAGGGCTAGGGT